>NC_056741.1:1786798321-1786903321 GCF_019279795.1 Protopterus annectens | reverse complement strand
TCCTCTTTTCCTGTTACCTGGTAGCTTCATCCTTAGCATCTTTTCCCAATATACTCAGCATCCCTCCTCAGCACATGTCCAAACCAAGGTAATCATGCCTCTCTGGCTTTGTCTCCAAACCTTCCAACCTGGGCTGACCATCTAATATACTTATTCCTAATCCTGTCCACCCTCGTCACACCCAGTGCAAATCTTAACATCTTTAATTCTGCCACATCCAGCTTAAACTCCTGCTTTTTGTCCATGGCACCTTAGTGTTGGTCTGTACTTCAGAGAAGTAGATGCCAAACAAGAGTGGTTCCAGGACTGAACCCTGAGATGCTCCACTTGTCACTTGTCTGGAGCTGGATTTGGAGTTGGCTACTTTTACAGTCTGGGTGCTGTCAGTAAGCCAGTTGGCAACCCATTGAGTGATGTAAGGATTTATGCACAGCTTAGTGAGTTTATCTATGATTCCAGAGTGAGGGATGGTGTTGAAGGCCTTGGCGAGGTCCAGATAGGCTGTGTGGACCGCCTTATCCTCGTCCACAGCTCTGGAGACTAATTCAAAGAAGTCAATCAGGTTCAGGAGACAAGATCATCCCTTCACGAACCCAAACTGGGTGGTGTCCAGTTTATGAAGGTTGCCAATGTCTTTGTTTATAAGTTCCATGATAATGCGTTCCATGCCCTTGCAAATCAGGCACGTCAGACTGATGGGACAGTAGTTCCTGGGATCCAAGGTGGATTCCCCCTTGGTGGAGTTGGATAACTGTAGCTGTGTGCCACTCAGTGGGCACATTGCCTGAGGTGAGGCTATGATTAAACATGACACTTAGGTGAGGTGCCAGTTCATTTTGTAGTTCATGTAGTAGACAACCTGGGATGTCATCTAGTCCATTGGATGCTGTATTCTTAGCTTTGGAGATTGCGGTTTCTACCTGTGTGGTCATGATTACTGGAATTTGGCAATCTTTTGGTACTGAGATGGGCCCTTTAGGGGATGAGAGGGGATGAAGTTGGCACTAAATTGATCTGCCAGGATATTGGCAATATCCTTGGGATCAGTATATTTAATGCCATTCTGCTGTAGCTCAGAAGAGGATCTGAGCATTGACATTTTGATTCTTGATATAACTATAGAATGCCTTGTGGTTGTCTTTGGAATCTTTGGCAATTTTATTTTCGTAACTAGCTTTGAAGGATTTTATGAGGGATCTCAGCTTTTTAATGAGGCTGGTAAGGGAGCTTTTTGTATCCTGGGATTTTCCTCTTTTCTGCAACAGTTTCTTCCTCCTGTTGTATAGTTTGTTTATGGCAGGGGACCACCAGATTGGCTTCCTTTTTTTGGAGGAGAGCATCTTGGTTCTATTTGGGATGTCACGATTCATGCACGAATGGATGTGCTCGTACAGTGCCTCATTGCAGGATTCAGCAGTCGAATTTTCAGCTCCCATCTGCATGGGTGTCATGAAGTTTGTCACGTCTGACTTGAGTAGCATGAAGTTGGCTTTGGAGAAGTTTTTTAAGGAGGTTTCCTTACTTGGGGGTGGGGGTGGGATGTGGATATCAAGGGTGATTAGCTTATGGTCAGACCTGACCAATAAGGGGGTGACCACTGGTGTGGAACATCTACCTCACATATTGGTAATGACCGGTCTAGATATTGGAGCCCCTGGTGGGACAATGGATTAGTTGATCCAGGGCATTGGAATTTATGAATTCCAAGAACCTTTGGGAATATATTTATATCGATAGAGTGAGAGAGGGAGGAAAGACTGAGATACATATCTACATATCAAGCTATCCACACACACACATACATATATATATATATATATATATATATATATATATACAGATATATATATGTAGAATACATGCATATGACTGAGCAAATGATAGTCGAATCACGGTTTCCCCAAACCCAAATGTCGAATCACCAGGTGTAGAGTGGTTGGAATGTCGTACAAAATTCCGAATTTGACATTTCTGACCACTCTACCACCTAAACAAGCACTACCATGGGTCAAAAAGGGGGGATGTTTTGTGGTTCGACATAATTGCATTTACAATTATGCAAAGTCGTCATACTACCGTCGAAAATTTTCCGGTCGACCATCCACCGGCCGACCAAATGCATGTATTCCATATATATATATATATATATATATATATATATATATATATAGGAAAGGGAAGAAAATATTCTAGTAATTATCATCCATTAGTACTCTATGGAGTGTGAGAAAAAATATTTTGGAATAGAAAAAAATTGAAACAAGTGAAAAGCATGGTTTAATTGGAGGCAATATGTATCCAAATAGGGAAGCTCAATAATAACCAACATTTTCAGCTTGTGGGAACATTTGCCCCAGCAGCTGATATAGAGTTTCAGTTGGTTGTAGATTTTAGAGTGTAGCCAGATCTTTGATTATAATGTCAAGTTCAGGAGCTGAATTCCATATCCTTGTTTGAGTGCAAAGCAGATAAGTTTGCAACTTATTGCATATGGCTCTATGAGATCCAATTCATTTATTGCTGCACCCAGTAGAAAATCGTTACTGTTACAGTTTCCAATAGTTTACTGGTAGTCACAGTTTCTATTAATGTGCAAGGAAGGAATCCAAGTTTGCTCACTTTTCAGTTTTCTTGAGGCCTATTTGTCTGTGGAGTAAGTACGCATAAATAAAGGGGTGTGTGGTGCTTCACTCCCTAAAGAAGGCATATTTGTTTTTTTCATAACATTGATGCTTCAGCCAGTTTGTTTTATCCAGTTGTTTACTCAGAAGAATAGTTGCTTGACAATTCATAGTAAAATAAGAATGTTTTTAACAAAAGCCTACACAAATTAGATAAACTAGTGGCTGGTTATGTAACAGCTTCATATAAGGTTAAAGAAATTTGTGCACAGAACTTGGATATTTTAAAGAAAGTTTCAGTCACATTTAACGTTATAATGGATCATCCAAATTTTGTTTTTGCCAGGTAAGTACAACAGTGGACCGATTATTATAACCCAGTACAAAACTAAACCTTATTCTGGGTACAACGTATTTAAATATACCTTTATTTGTTTTCAGTGCTACAAGTATAAACATATTTATCTGATGAATATTATCATCCATTCTTGAACTGGTATAATTATGTTTTTTTTTTTCAGTTGTAGCACTTAGTTTGTTGTGTACTTTACAACATGAACTAGCAAAGGATTCAGTGTAGGTAAAACAAGCTGGAGTTTTGGAGGCTCATAGGTAAGTCTAGGGTAGCTGCTCTTGTAGGTCATTTTAAGCCTAACTAAATTCACATTTTGTGCTCAAAATAACTGGTCACATTTGCTTATAGTTTGGCCTTACCAATCCCATGGTTGATAATTATATTTTTCCTATAATAAGAATAAATGGGATCATACCACAGATAATTTGAGGAGACCCATGCATGGGATAAAGCATTTAGGAGGTTCCTCTGTCCATTAGTAGTGAAATGGGCATTCCTGATGTAAATCTTCTGTTTCCCATCCATAGATTTAAGTTGTGCTTGAATATGGACAGGGATGAAATTTGTTTTATGTGGATGGGGAGTCTGTTCAACAGCAATGGCATTCTATACAAGATGTACCTGTCCCTCCAAATCATTCCGTTGATGTTGTAAAAGAAGTTTAGATCCCATGACTGAGTTTCTGATGCTGTTTGACTTTCTGATTTGCAGTACATCCATCAGTAATGGGTTGAAGGATGCTTTGCATACCAGACACAGAGGTCACCTCTTAGCAGTCTGTAGGATAAGGAAAATAGTGACACAGTTTTTGAGTTAGACTGTATAAGACATGCTGTTCAGGCCTTGTATACTTTTAGTAAGGTATCTAATTGGTCATTCCAGTTGTTGCATGTACCTGGATAAAAACATACCAAAAGGGGGTATTATATTCAATGACTGGCCTAATGAGGGCTGAGTAAAGGGGATGCAATGACATACCAAGATCTAGACACAGTCCCTTTGTTGGTCAAAAGTTAGGTCACTATCCACATAAGTTCCCAAATCCCAAACAACTTGGTCAACTCTTAAAGGAGTATTGTCAATAGTGAAGAAAAGTGTTTAATATTATAATGTATAGTGCTTGTGTTTGCTATTAAATAACATAATGTAACAGCTGCTTTATTTTATGTGACCTATGTCCAGCTGCTGTTCCAGTAGGAAGAGTGGTGATAAATACCTGATGATGTGGAAAAGAGGGCAATTAACTTCTTCTTTCGGCTTTTCCCGGTAAGGGGTCACCACAGTGGATCACCTGTCTGACATGATTGGCAGTGGAGTTTTTACGGTGTCGAGTTGCCAACCTGGCACCCAACCTTACATTGAAGGCACACACATGCAAACACTAATACTTAGGTCCAATTTAGAGTAGACAATCCACCTACAACATGTCTTTGGGATGTGGGAGGAAACCCGACACACCAGGAGGAAGCCCATGTGACCCCAGGGAGGACATGCAGACTTTGCACAGGCACCCCAGCCAAGGATTGAATCAGAGAACCTTTTGCTGTGAGGCATCAATGCTAACCACTGCACCACCGCAGCCGCCCAAAAGAGGGCAATCAACTAAATATCACTAAATATTAGATACTTTAAACCAGATGTGTATGTTTATGGCATACTGTTTGTAAAACTTACTCCAGCTGTTAGCGTCAATAAAGGCAGAACTAAAAACATATTCCAGCTGTTAGCGTCAATAAAGGCAGAACTAAAAACATACTCCCTAACTATAGGTAAACTGGTCAGTTAACCTTCCATTCACGTTTTATTTATATTATGTTTACTCAATGATTTTCTTATTGTATAGTATATAACACAACATTGGTGATTATGTGAGACCATTGTACACTGTACCTTAACCTTTTTCTTTCCATGACATTATGTAACCACAGTATCAGTGTTTATAACTAAGGAATGGAAGGTGTGGGGGAATTTAGCTCCTTGCAAAAAACAGTGTTTCTGGAAAGTGCTAGTACTTTTTGGGTATGTTGCATTTTCTTTCAGATATAATCAAGGAATTGTTTCTCATTTGCTCATGTCTGATATGTTTGAATAGAGCATAGGGGACATGTTTTATATAATACACACACACACACACACACACACACACACACACACACACACACACACACACACACATATATTTATTACTGTTACAAGCAAGATGGATTAAACAGGTTTTATGGACCTGCTAAAGAGCTCTGAGTTACATGTCCTAAACCACACTGGTAGAATTCCACATGACCACATGTCAGTAACCATAGCAGCACCTTCCCAATGTCCTCAGATGTACGTGAACATGAACAAATGTGAATAAAATTCAGTAATGAATACTTCAGAAGACTATAACTAATACTGATAACAGCCCTAACATCTAGGGATAAAGTCCAAGCTATAAACCAATTTGCTGTTCTTGTTTCAACTTACTTTTGGTTTGGTTGACCATTCCTGAAAGGTCTTGGATCAGTTGGACAGAAAAACAAGAAATATGCTTCATGCTTATCAAATAATATATAACAATCAGTGTATACCAAGATTATATATCCCTCACTCTGAAGGAGGTATGGGCTTCCATGAAACTGATTATATATATATATATATATATATATATATATATATATATATAGAGAGAGAGAGAGAGAGAGAGAGATCTGCCATCTTGGGACTGCATACATATCTGCTGACGTCATCAGATCCAAACATAGTAAAAGTTTTAAAACATAAGGAAAGGAAATTTAAGTTGCTGTCTCTGCTTAGTTTAATAGAAGCATCCAGGTGTCCAACAGGAATGGAAATCAAACCAGAAGTAGACAAAAATCTGATAGCAACTAAATGTGCCAAAAAAACAGAGAAAGAATATGAGAAGGATCAGATAAAAAGGAAAGAAATGAGGACAAGTCATAAATATAGTACCAAGTATAGACAACTGCTGGAACATCCTCACATTGAACAGGATTTGATGCAGGAATGGTTAAGGAGAGGTCAATATGAACCAAAAGATGAAAGGTTTATATTAGTGGCCCATGATAGTGGATTACATACATGTTGGTTTACAAACTCCATTGAACATGTGGGAGAAACAGACAGATGCTGATTCTGTAAAATAGAACTGGAAACAGTCACACATCTTTTTGCTGGTTGTGACACACTAATGGCAGAGGGCCTGTATACTGAAAGGCATAATGATGTGGCAAGACTGTTGCATTGGGGATTGTACAAACACTGCTATATTGAAGTAGCTGATAAACATTGGAAACATGAACCACCAAGTATTATAGAGAATAATGAAGCTTATATCACATGAGATTACCCATTACCAAGCTTTCAGAAAACAGATGCAAGAAAACCAGATATAGTAGTCCATGAAAAGAAAACAAAAGTAGCATTCATCACTGAAATTGCTGCACCCAGTGATTACAGTACCTTACCTACAGAGAGACACCAAGTGATAAAATACTAGGATTTGCTGGCAGAAATGAGAGCAATGTGGAAGAAGGATATCCAGATGTTTCCAATATTAGTAGGAGCAGTCAGTCTCACAAAAAATAGTCATATTTAGATATACTACTCATACATGAAAATCTGTGTGAACTGCAGAAGGAGTAAAATTCAGATCACATTGCTGGTGCTGCGAACAGTACTTTTGGCTAACATCAAAAATTGAAACAATAATAATTTCATGAACGTTGATTGCACCTTAACTCACAAATGGGGTCCATTCTTGTCATGGTATTAGAAACCTAAAAGTGTTGGAGAAATTAAACTATGAAGAACTGTATGTCCACAAACATAAAAGATATCACCAGAGAATGTGGAAGTAATATGCACCTGTAGAAATAAGAAAGCTTATTCTATAACACTTGCTGAAATTCAAACAATTTCACCTCAACTGCATAAAGAGACTGCAAGCTGAGACTAAGGCTCAGATATGTAGAGTTTTAGTTAGTGCCTTAGGCACAAAATGAGCCACGTGGGTGGGCATGAAAACTGTCAACTCTCCTATTCAGGGGGAGGCAGATTTCTGCATGTTATCTAGCATTCTGACATAATGGAGGTAGTGCTGTATTCACAGATAGCTGATGATTTTAGCACACGAGGAAGGTTTGGAGTTAACTGATGTTATGTGCACTGATGCATGTCATGTCAAGCATTTCTCTCCAGTTAGGGCACCCCTGAAAAGAAAAATTGCTACTACTAAGCCAGCATATAGAATGCTACTGGGTTTCTCCACTCTGCATTTCCCCTCCCAATTCGTTGATCTCAGCAGAGGTCCCAGACTCAAGGGGAGTAGTACTAGAGACATTTAAGATAGTAGCAGTTGGAACAACCAGAACCAGATGAAAAATGTATTTTATGTGTGTGCTGCTTCTTTGCTGTGCTGGATCCAAAGTCTTCTTAAGACACAAAGTCTTGCTTGCTGTTTACTGCTGAATCAGAGACACAGAGCTTTGCATGACTTCATCTGTAGTCTGTTTAAAGCACCAAGCCTTTCAAATTGCACACTGATAAAGAAATATATTTTGCAGCTAGTTCACTATAAGCATAGTTACAGATAACTTATTTTTATAACAAACAACACGTACTCTTTCTGTCAGTTTGTAGCATATATTTACAAAGTTTTTCTTCACAAACAGTATAGATGATGACTTTCCTTTCTCCATATAATACCTCAAAACAAGTGTGTTTCTACCAAAATACCTCTAACATATCTGAATTAATACAGTTATATACAGTTCTAGTCACACACATGTATTTTGTTTTTCCTCTTGGTAGACTTTTCTATTATCCTTTTGTGATTTACTTGTAAGCACTGTTGCTGATGTGAGGATGCCATTAACAGAAATCTGAAAGGAAACATCTGTACAAACTGTTCTGCTGCTGTTCCTGTGTGTTAATGGATATTTGTAAACTGTTCTGCAAACATGAGAAAAGCATATAATACTTGCTTTCCAAAATTGCTTTTCTAGGCTTTTTTCTGATAATTCTATAAAAAGCCACGTCCATTTATCTATGAGGAATTAGGTCAAGCTTTTCTTAATACTGTGACAAACATATATCTTGAGGAAAACACATACTATAAAACATGTCCATTGACAGAAGTCTGAAGGGAAACAAACTGCTCAGGAAATATCTTGTGTTCATTAATAGATCTTCTTTGTTTTTCACTTATTTCAGCCAGAACTATGTCATACAATATGAATGCCAATTTTAAATTGCTAAGCTATATTCCTACATTAAAGCACACTTTTTATTTTATTATTTATCTTTCATATATTTGTAGCAGAATTGATTTCAACCTTAAACTCACACTTCACAAACTCTAACAATCCTTTCTTTTTTATAGGAAACACATTAGGAAATAAAAACCTTAAGTTTTTTTTTTTTTGATACAACAAGTCAAAATGCAATTTTACATAGTTAATAAAATGGTATAACAGTATTACTACCAAAACTGGATGTATCTAACAACTTTTTCTTTTGCAGACCATTCTGTAAAAATATTTTATCAGTTATGAGCTGTGTCTGCTTTAATTTTATTTTTAACTTGATTAATTTATTCTTTTGCAATCACAGAATTTAATTTATGATTTAGAACTGTTCCATTAACTTTTTACTTTTATTATATAAGAGACAATAACTATGTGCTACTGCAAGCATTTATACACTGCTGAAAATATACAGTTTCAATGTCATTTTAACCATCACATTTCTAAACTGCCCATACACTTTAGTTGACAGTGAAGTATACACTGAAGAATGCTATTTACATATTAGTCCATTAGCTGTATGAATCCAATATTTTAATATAATTTTTTAAACTGGGAAAACCAATACTGATACAGATAAAATGGTGGTCCAAAAACCAGTAATAAGACTCCAACTTAAAACCAGTGATAATATTACAACTTGACAAATTACTTTTGAACTTATTACAATGTATCCTGTACAGTATCTATTTACACAGAGTGTTTGCTATTCATACATTTCAATCTAGTAGGTACCCTGGACCCATATTTTTTAACAAGATTTTTCACACATATTCATTACTAGACATTAATTTCATTTGTATTGAATTCTTTTGTATTTGTACATACAAAGACTGTAAAGTACACTTAGTCTAATCTTACAAATTTAGTAACATTAACATCAAGCAAAATCTTGGAAAATTGTTATGTCTCTTTAGAAATATCTAGTGGAATTGGCACCAAAGGCATATCTTCTGTTATTTTAAACTACATACTCAGCAATTAGAAACATTCATGCTTTTTTATACCAACATTGTTTTGCCAAAAACATATTAAAAATAGTGGCCAGTCTTGCTATTAGAATCATTTATGCTTTTTGCATATCTTTATTCTCTCTTGTATAGCTTTAATAAAGCAATTTTAAGCCATCTCTTGTTTTTTTTTTAAACCATCTCTTGTATAGCTTTACAGTTTAACAGGTTATAAATACAATCTAATACTAAACAATACAATAATAAAATATATTGGACTTTCAGACTTAATCTGTTTACCAGTGTTTCTTATGCACTAATACCTGTTTTTTCCTTCCCCCCTAAAAGAGTATTGTCAAGAAGGAATGACATATTATTTCTTCCTGTAGCTCTATTTCAGACCCTTGTGCAGTACTACTTATACAGTCAGTGTAAAACTGAGAGAGTGCCCCCCCCCTAGTAGTATACTGCAGTATTGTTTATCTGATTGATGTTGTGAGAATAGAATATATACCATCCCAACACTTTGGTTATACATTTGCTTTATTAGGTTATTAAATTATAGACCTTTGTGTGATTTGGTCATTTTTTATAAAGCTTTTGCTATTTATTACCACTAGTAGGTATTTATATCCTCCTGCATAATTGATTTGAACTGTATGTATATTATGGCCCATTTGCTGGCTGTACTTGATGTCACTGAGTTTTTTACTTTTAACATTTACTTGCAAACTGATTATTAAGAACATGTTTGCACAATTGTGACATTTTATTACAAATACCAAATAGTGCTACATGTAAATATTTAACAATTATATTTTAATAACAATAATAGTTTAGAAAAATATAAGCCACTTGCCTGGCAATCAGTCTTGTTTTTGATCTTGTTTTTTACAACATTTCCTGTAACTATTTATCCAGTCTGGGAAGGTCTGAGTTCACATTTTATACTCTATAAATTACAGTTAACATTTTTAGCATTGTTCTTTAAATTATCTGTTAATACACTTACAGTTTGAAATTAGAATGTAGTTGTAAAACATTTGGAAATGTAATAAGTATTTGTGATTTGCATAACTATGCATTTATACTACATAAATAGACATTATTTTACAATTAGCTTACATGGATTTCAGTATTTTTTTATTTAACTGCCCTACCATTAATTTTACAAAAACTGTTTCACTAATACCATCTGTGATTTTATTTATTTTTAAAATTCAGAACTTTTAACTGTTTGGTGTTTTGTTACTACACAATTATAAAAAATTGTAAAAAACAAAATAGATATAAGCTTAACTAACACATGTTTATATTTACATTATTTATATTTGCTGTTGTCTGCCTTTTGCTTTTGTGCATTGTAAACAAATGTACTCTAGATGAAAAGAACATGCATGCATGTCTGTCTGGTATCTTTATATCTTTATACAAGCATGTCAGTCTTGTGACTTTAAATCTTTACTTTTATTAACTATTTTTATTTGATTTTTATACACTAGAACTGTTTCATGTAACTATTTTTATTTAATTTTTATATACTAGAATAGTTTTGTTAACCTTTTGACTATGCTAAGAATAGCAGTCATATGCTCTACTTTACTGTAGTACTGATAAATGTCTTGCTTTAACTGAATGGAAGTTTTAATCATTTGAGAATGATTTGTCCAGATTTTACTATCCTACCATGTATATTTAACCATTTTCAAAACACAAACATATTATAAAATATATTTCTTTTGCACAGATTAGCTGTGCATGCAGGAAGTCAGTCTCTGTCAGTTCAGCTAATTTATTTTCTTTATCCTGTAACTGCTGTTGAAGAGTTTCCTGTAATGTTGCATGGTCTTTCTGATATTTTTCAGTAACCTGTTCTGATGAATTTAAAACTCCTATGCACATTTGAAAAGATGTATATATAACTTGTCTAGGCTTCCTGAACTCATTGTATGTGTCTTTTAGAAGTTTATTACATTCTTCTGTAACAAAGTGTACTAGAGGTTCTGTCAGTAACTGATTTGACTGTTGTTGCAATTCTGAAATAAACCTTTTACATCTGGTGACAGAACATAACTGTCTAACATTTGAATATAATGTCAGCATATTAACTTTTCTTGGTTCTTTACCATTAAATATTTTGTCAGTACAGTCTAACCTTTGAAATGTGGCATGCACTGTATTTTTATGACATTGTACACACAAACATTTTTTATACCACACATGATTTTGTTTCAGATACCAGTTAAATATTGTAATCCATTTGCATAATGCCTTATTATCAACTTGCCCTAATAAGGTTTTACATTTGCTAATATGCTGTATATACATTTTATTCTGTTATTATTATCATTATTATTATTATTATTATTATTATTATTATTATTATTATTATTATTATTATTATTATTACCTCTATGGCATTCATACTGTATGTAACACAGAAAAATTTACTTACCAGTCAACAGAGAGGCAGATGGCCAGGCTGCTTTACTATAGATGGTTGGAAAGTCTCTGTAGTCACTTGTGAAGTTGGTACAGCAAAACTGGCAGTTTCAGTCTTACAACTTTGTATTGTACCTTTTTTGGAGAATTTGTGGCACTGCTCACCTTCCTGCACTGCAATCTCACTCCGGATTCAGACATCTGATGAACTGTATTATTGCTGCAAACTGTAGAAAACTGTATAAATCTGAAGTACTTCACATAAACGTTAGTTACTGTGCTTTTACAGGAGTGACCTTATACAAGGCATTACCCACTCACTCCCCTGTTTTTGGATATAGGCTAGGAACGTTCGCAGGGTCACCACTGAAAAATGTATTTAATGTGTGCGCTGCTTCATTGCTGTGCTGGATCCAAAGTCTTCTTAAGACACAAAGTCTTGCTGTGCTGTTTACTGCTGAAATCAAAGTCTAATTATCACAGTCTGTTAACCACAGACACTTTCAGAATATACACTGATGCAGCATCTAACTTTAAGAGCAGTAACCAATAAATAGCTTTTTATAAACAAATCACATGTACGGTTCTGTTAGTTTGAAGCATATATTTACAAAGTTTTTCTTCACAAACAGTATAGATGATGACTTTCCTTTCTCCATACAATACCTCGAAATAAGTGTGTTTCTACCAAAATACCTCTAACATATCTGAATTAATACAGTTATATACAGTTCTAGTCACGCACATAGATTTTTTTTTCCTCTTGGTAGACTTTTCTATTGTCCTTTTGTGATTTACTTGTAAGCACTTTTGCTGATGTGAGGATGCCATTAACAGAAATCTGAAAGGAAGCATCTGTACAAGCTGTTCTGCTGCTGTTCCTGTCTGTTAATGGATATTTGTAAACTGTTCTGCAAACATGAGAAAAGCATATACTACTTGCTTTCCAAAATTGCTTTTATAGGCTTTTTCTGATGATTCTATAAAAAGCCATGTCCATTTATCTATGAGGAATTACGTCAAGCTTTTCTTAATACTGTGACAAACATGAATCTTGAGGAAAACACATACTATAAAAACATGTCCATTGTCAGAAGTCTGAAAGAAAACAAACTGCTCAGAAAATATCTTGTGTTCATTAATAGATCTTCTTTGTTTTTCACTTATTTCAGCCAGAGTTATGTCATACAATATGAATGCCATTTTTAAATTGCTAAGCTATATTCCTACATTAAAGCATACTTTTTATTTTATTCTTCATTTTTCATATATTTGTAGCAGAATTCATTTCAACCTTATATTCACAATTCCTAAACTCTAACACCAGATCCAGCACAAGGTGACCTACCCAGCTGTCTAGGGCTTGGTGTGGGCTGGCAGATTCAGATTTGGCTTTAAAAACAATGAAAATGCAATGCCTTCATCTTAGTTCTATTTGTGAAAAAGAAAAAAAGATCTAATAGTTTGAGTTTTCAACTTCCAGGATATTTTGATACATCAGTGCTGTGCATGGGAGATTTGGGAATTCTCAATTCATACTCAGGAAAGATATGCAGATATTTTTTTACAGCAGCTCAGCAACTGCATTTCTTGGTGGCTGTAAGATTTTACATCACATATCTGTAGGTGCCTTTCTTTGCAGATTTAGATCACAGATTATTGTTCATCTCTCAGAGATTTATGCAGGACTACTTAGAGGTGAATGTGTGTGTTTGTGAAATGTCACAGTTAGAAGGGGCTGGCTAGTTAAGTAACTTGCCTAAAGACATTAGAGTTTCATAGTTTGTGTGGCTCACATAATAAATGTTGAAAGCAAAACCGATGTTCTCTTAACTTTTTAAGTGAGTTAGAGTTGTCTGCCCTTATCTGTCTCCAGTTTTGCATAGCATCTCTGATTTTTGTCTCCTATTTATCCTCTGTGCTTATGTAAATCACTTAGTCACTGCTTTGAGGCAACTGGAAATTTGGGATAGGATCTTCAATGGTCTGCTGGACTGCAAGCCTAGTGATTAACCATGAACCAGAGTTGTTGTGGTGTGAAAGGAGGAATATAAGTGTAATAAATAGGAGAAACTTTATATGAGCCTGTTCTGTGGATGTCATCCTTGGTTTCCTTGATCTGTTGAATGTTGACTGTGGAAGATAATGCATTAAACTGAGCCAAAGAAAAAAGAGCCAAAATAAAAGGAGATACAGGTGAGCAGTCTGGCCCCACTCCATAACCATATTTTGAGATGAGGAATGACATGATACTCAAGGTAAACAAAGGCACACAAGTAATTGTGCATCAACACTTAATTACAAAGCCTTTTAGAATACCTGTGATGAAACTGGCTCATATTTTGAAAGTGCACTTAAAGAATGTACAAAACAAATGGTAGAATTTGAGCTTAATGTTCCTGGTCTAGTTTAATGAAAGATACTGAGAATGTCTGTGCAGCTTGAGCAGAATGGCAAAAGTGGCAATTCACTCTGGGTTCAGAAGTTCACTGACAACTTTGCCTATGAATAAAGTCCCATTTGAATAGTAGCTATAGATCTTGTAGTTCAATTGATGAAATTCTAGTAATAGCTATCAATACATTCTAGTAATTACTGACCATGCTACTAAGTTTCCTTAAGCAGTGCCCTATGAAAAGCTAATGAAATGTCAATCTCCAAAATATTACTATTTTTCTCCATGGAAGGGGTACCCAAAAAAATAGTCATGGACTAGGGGATTCTATTTATGTCCAGGGTAAAGCACCAACGTTTTTAGTGTTTTGAATCTCATTGCACCACCCTCCAATTGATAGTTTAGTGTAACATTTTAATATAACTCAAAAGTCAGGCAAGTGGGATCAGTTACTCCCTTACCTACTTTTTGTCTAAATAGTGCAAAGACATTTTATTGACAATTAAAGAGTCTTTTTCTATGTTACATGATTGGAAAAATAATACTGCATAAAACTGAAACTGTATCAGGGAAAAAGGTGAATCTAAAACCATATAAGATGCCTGAGTGTAAGAAAAAAATAAGATGTGTAAGTAGTAGTGTGGATATTTGTAGCAATGTCCATATTCAGGCTTGTGTTTGGGCCTAGTGTTTGTGGAGGCTGTGTGCCTGCGTACATGTTCAAGGACATCTTGGTTTAGCGAAGGCCATTAAGCATTTCAGTGAGAGAGGATTGTTTAAGGTCATTGGCTGATTGGGGTCACCTGTACTACAGCTTAGAGAAAGCACCTCATTGGTTCTTTTGAGCTTTTTTCTAAAGTTGTCTCCGGTTTCAACTTTCTGTTACCTAAGAAGTTAAGTTTGTGAGTGTTTCTGCCATTTCACACTGAACAAATCAAAGGAAGATCACTGAGCAAATTTGGATCTATAATATATAACATTAAGTATCCTGTTTTTTTTTTTTTTGCTTATTTTTTCGAGTTATTTATAGCACTTTGTCTACTGCATACTTTTCTAGCTAGTTTCACTGTGCATGAGGTATTAACTGGAAACTGTCCACTTTTATTAAGCATCTGTTTGTGCTGTTTGATTCTGATCTCCTGCCAAGGAGAGTGTCAAATAACTTGCTTGCAGTTAAAAGCTTTCTCTAGAGGCTCGTTTATCTGTTTAAAACTTTCATTAAAAGGCTCATTGCTACTTTTCTGCAATGAGAAACATTTTTGCAGTTTGTTTCTACCTAAGTAGTGTGGATTTTTGTAGCATTGTCCATATTCAGTCTTGTGTTTGGGCCTAGTGTTTGTGGAGGCTGTGTGTCTGAGCACATGTTCAAGGACATCTTGGTTTAGCCAAAGCCATTAGGCATTTCAGTGATAGAGGATTGTTTAAGGTCGTTGGCTGACTGGGCTCACCTGGACTACAGCTTAGAGTAAGCACCTCATTGTTTCTTTTGAACTTTGTTTTTAAGTTGTCTCAGGTTTCAACTTTCTGTTACCTAAGAAGTTAAGTTTGTAAGTGTTTCTGCCATTTCACACTGAGCTAATCGAAGGAAGGACACTGAGCAAACTCAGATCTATAATATATAACATTAAGTATCCTTTTTTTTGCTTATTTTTTCGAGTTATTTATAGCACTTTGTCTACTGCATACTTTTCTAGCTAGTTTCACTGTGCATGAGGTATTAACTGGAAATTGTCCACTTTTATTAAGCATCTGTTTGTGCTGTTTGATTCTGATCTCCTGTCAAGGAGAGTGTCAAATAACTTGTTTGCAGTTAAAAACTTTCTCTAGAGGCTCATTTATCTGTTTAAAACTTTCATTTAAAGGCTCATTGCTACTTTTCTGCAATGAGAAACATTTCTGCAGTTTATTTCTACCTAAGTAGTGTGGATATTTGTAGCATTGTCCATATTCAGGCTTGTGTTTGGGCCTAGTGTTTGTGGAGGCTGTGTGTCTGAGCCACATGTTCAAGGACATCTTGGTTTAGCCAAAGCCATTAGGCATTTCAGTGAGAGAGGATTGTTTAAGGTCATTGCCTGACTAGGGTCACCTGGACTACAGCTTAGAGTAAGCACCTCATTGGTCCTTCTGAGCTTTTTTTTTTTTTAAGTTGTCTCAAGTTTCAACTTTCTGTTAATTAAGAAGTTAAGTTTCTGAGTGTTTCTGCCATTTCACACTGAGCTAATCAAAGGAAGGACACTGAGCAAACTCGGATCTATAATATATAACATTAACTATCCTGTTGTTTCGCTTATTTTTTTTTTGAGTTATTTATAACACTTTGTCTACTGCATACTTTTCTAGCTAGTTTCACGGTGTCTGAGGTATTAACTGGAAATTGTCCACTTTTATTAAGCATCTGTTTGGGTTGTTTGATTCTGATCTCCTGCCAAGGAGAGTGTCATATAACTTGTTTGCAGTTCAAAGCTTTCTCTAGAGGCTCCTTTATCTGTTTAAAACTTTCATTTAAAAGCTCACTGCTGCTTTTCTGCTATGAGAAGCATTTCTGCAGTTTGTTTCCCACCCTGCCTCTTTATTTGTATGCTGTTCTAGTTGGTGGCTTTGCAGTTGCCCGCCCTTACTGTAAATTTCATCTGGGACACTCCTCCCAGTCTAGTGTTATTACCTCATTCTACTTAATACAGGGAGAACAATTGAGACGGACAAGCCAGTTAGTTTCTGCTCCTCCTTTCTCTATTTCCACTAAAAAAAAAAATTCTAAGCTTGTTTCCTGCCTTTCCTGTGGGTAGGCTAGTCTGAATACAGAATTGCTGTGTCCAGGACTTTTTGTGGGCCTCTGAACCCCCAAGCCTTTCTGTTTTGGAGGGAAGCCTTCTAGCTTAATTTTGTTTCTTATAACTAGCCAGTTTTTTAGTTTCAGAACTCAAGTCTGTTTCTTTGAGCTCAGCACTTGTTCAAAACCCATTGTAAGCACTAAATAAGCTACATATTACTACAGTACTCAACTTTCCTCAATTGTCTGTTTACAACTTTTATTTAAAGGCTCACTGCTGCTTTTCTGTTATGAGAAACCTTTCTACAGTTTTTTCTACCTAAGTAGTGTGGATATTTGTAGCATTGTCCATATTCAGGCTTGTGTTTGGTCCTAGTGTTTGTGGAGGCTGTGTGTCTGAGCACATGTTCAATGACATCTTGGTTTAGCCAAAGCCATTAGGCATTTCAGTGAGAGAGGATTCTTTAAGGTCATTGGCTGACTGGGGTCACCTGGACTACAGCTTAGAGTAAGCACCTCATTGGTTCTTTTGAGCTTTTTTTTAAAAGTTTTCTCAGGTTTCAACTTTCTGTTACCTAAGAAGTTAAGTTTGTGAGTGTTTCTGCCATTTCTGAGCTAATCGAAGGAAGGACACTGAGCAAACTCGCATCTATAATATATAACATTAACTATCCTTTTTTTTTTTTTTTTTGCTTATTTTTTCAAGTTATTTATAGCACTTTGTCTACTGCATACTTTTCTAGCTAGTTTCACTGTGTCTGAGGTATTAACTGGAAATTGTCCACTTTTATTAAGCATCTGTTTGGGTTGTTTGATTCTGATCTCCTGCCAAGGAGAGTGTCATATAACTTGTTTGCAGTTAAAAGCTTTCTCTAGAGGCTCCTTTATCTGTTTAAAACTTTCATTTAAAAGCTCACTGCTGCTTTTCTGCTGTGAGAAACATTTCTGCAGTTTGTTTCCCACCCTCCCTCTTTATTTGTATTCTGTTATAGCTGGTGGCTTTGCAGTTGCCTGCCCCTACTGTAAATTTCATCTGGGACACTCCTCCCTGTCTAGTGTTATTACCTCATTCTACCTAATACAGGGAGAACATTTGAGATGGCCAATCCACTTAGTTTCTGCTCCTCCTTTCTCTCTTTCCACTAAAAAAAAAAAATTCTAAGCTTGTTTCCTGCCTTTCCTCTGGGTAGTTTGGATACAGATTTGCTGTGTCCAGGATGTTTTGTGGGCTTCTGAGTCCCCACACCTTTCTGTTTTGGAGGGAAGCCTTCTAGCTTAATTTTGTTTCTTAGAAGTAACCCGTTTTTTAGTTTCAGCACTCAAGTCTGTTTCTTTGAGCTCAGCACTTGTTCAAAACTTGTTGTACGCACTAAATAAGCTACATATTACTACAGCACTCAACTTTCCTCACTTGTCTAGAGGAAAACAGTTTCTAGTACTTAACAAATAAGCACCTATCCAGGCATGTCTAAGGGTCAGCTCCTTGTGTTTTCTCCTGTCTACCTGATGAATCTGTGCATCTTGGGGCAATGCAGCAATTGCCTCATGTACACAGACAACCCTCTCCTCCTGCCACCCAACACTACAACCTGTGAGAGATGCACTTATATAGCCAAACTGGAAGCAAAGCTCTCTTCACCCAAGACTGGACTAGACAGTCAAGAGGAGAAGATAAACACTTGCACCACACCACACTCATCACATAGTCCCTCAAAACCTACACCACCAAAACGCACACATAGAAACACAAAACAAGCGCCCACATTCAAGGAGGCTCTCAGTAAAAACCTGCCCAAGCAACAGGGACTCCAAAGTAGAAACACAAGCAAACTCCACCCCCCAACACAACACAAATGACACATAGTCCACAAACTCAGTGTACCACTCAACCTCAGCTCATAAGGCATAACAAAGTACCCAACACTCTATTCATAGGTGACTCTATAGTCAGGCACACTGATGTTCCACTCACCGGCTAAACAAGGAGAAAGTTACTGTCAGCTGCCTATCGGGTGCCAGGATCCACCACATAACACATGCACTCAGGTCACGCCACAACAAGTACAAATATGACTCTGTCATTGTCTATGTTAGTGTGAATGACCTGAGATGTACCTCCCTGGACTACATGAAAAGGGACATGGAGGAGTTGTCCGATCTTGTAGCTCAGACAGGTATGACCCTAGCCCTGAGTAGCAACCTGCCATCACTCAGAATGATACCACAGTACAAGGACAAAATGATTGACTTCAACAATTGGCTAAGCTTCTGGTGTCATTCTTAGGAGATCCAGTATCTGTCTGCCTGGGATGACATGATCGACAAACCACGATGCTTTGCCAGAGATGGCCTGCACCTGTCGCCCTGGGCTCTAGCCACCCCCCTATAGTGCCTTTTTTAGCCAAGGTTCAAATGACAAATTCACCACCATAACAGGTACAAGCAAGCAGAATCTGAGGGTATTGCTCCTCAATGCTAGAAGTCTAAACCTCAAAATGCACTCACTTGAGTCACTCCTTAAAATGGAGAACATTGACATCTGTGCAGTGACAGAGACATGGTTCAAGGCTCCAGAGAGCACCCCTGCATTACCAAGCTATAAGTTATACCACACCTTTCGGCCACCTAACCTGGACTGAAACACTAAAGGTGGAGGGGTGTCTATATTCATTAAGGAGATCCACACCTCCAGGCTACTTGCTCAGCATAATGCATCCGAGATTATCCGAGTGCAACCAACTCTGGGCAACACCACAATCCAAATTGTAGCTTGCTACAGATCCCCCACCATGCCCCAGGATTCCCACTCCTCATTTCTTGATACACTGGAGAATATTAGAGTACAACCAAACACCCTAATAATCAGTGATTTCAACTACCCCACCATTAACTGGGAAAACTACTCATGTACCAACTCTTGTGCTCAACGTTTTCTGGAATTCATAAATTCCAGTGCCTTGGATTAACTTATCCACACCCCCACCAGGAGCAGCAATAGCCTAGACATGGTTATTACCAACATGGGCAACTGGTGCTCCACACCAGAGGTCAGTTCCTTGTTGGTGAGATCCGACCACAAGCTAATCACCCTAGACATCCACATCCCTCCCCCACCCCTTATTAGGGAAACCACCGTAAAAAATTTCTCCAAAGTCAACTTCACGCTTCTTAATACAGAAGTGGCAAACTTCATGACACCCATGCTGATGGACAATAGACGTGTGACTGCTGAATCCTACACAAATGCACTTTATAAGCACTTACACGAGTGCATGAATCGTGCAATCCCTAACAGAACCAAGATGCTTTCCTCCAAAAAAAGGAAGTTAATCTGGTGGTCCCCTGCCATAAACAAACTCTACAACAAAAGAAATAAACGGTTGCAAAAATTAGTAAAATCCCATGATTGGAGGAACACCCTAATCAGCCTCAGTAATAAATCCTCATAAAATCCTCCAAAGCTAGTTGCAGAAACAAAATCGCCACTGACTCTAAAGACAACCACAAAGCATTCTATAGCTAAGTCAAGAATCTCAATGGCAACACTCAGATCTGCTCTGAGTTACAGCACATTGGCACTAAATATACCGAACCAACTGATATTGCCAACATCCTGGCAAATAGGTTCAGTGCTAACTTTATCCCCCTCTCATCCCTTAAAGGGGCAATCTTTATACCGGAAGAATGCAAAGTTACTGTAATCACAGCTAAACAGATAAAAAACACACTCTGTAAAGCCAAGAACACAGCATCAATGGGTCCTGACAACATCCCAGGCTGTGTTCTACATGAAGTACAGAACGAACTGGCACCCCACCTAAGTACCATGTTCAGTCACAGCCTCACCTCAGGCTATGTGCCCACTCAATGGCGCACAGCAACAGTTATCCCACTTCACAAAGGGGGAGCCACCACAGACCCCAGAAACTACAGCTCCATTAGCCTGATGAGCCTGGTCTGCAAGGCTATGGAACGTATCATCATGGAACTAATAAACAATGACATTGGTAATCTCCAAACTCTGGACTCCACCCAGTTTGGGTTTGTAAAACACAGATCATGTCTCCTAAACCTGATAGACTTCTTTGAAGCAGTCAACAAAGCCATAAATGAGGGTAAGGTGGCTCACACAGCCTATCTAGATCTCAACAAGGCTTTCGACACCATCCCCCACTCTGGAATTATAGATAAACTCACTAAACCAGGTATAAATCCCTATGTCACAAGATGGGTTACCAACTGGCTCACTAACAGAACCCACACTGTGAAAGTAGCAGACTCCAAATCTAACTTCAGACCAGTGACAAGTGGAGTACCACAGGGTTCAGTTCTAGGTCCTCTCCTGTTTGGTATCTACTTCTCTGAAGTACAGGCTAACACAGAAGGTCTTTGGCTAACGAAGTTCGCAGATAACTGCAAACTTAGAGCCATAATCAAAACTCCAAAAGATGTGGACATTCTACAAAAGGGCCTCGCTGAGACAGATGCCTGGTGTCAAAGCCATGGCCTCAAGCTCAATGCCAAAAAGTGCATTGTCATACATTTTGGTAAAAACTCTGTACCCATGAACTACCACATAGGCAGTAGTCTACATAACACCTAAAGTGTGATAAGAGACCTTGGAACACAGGTGGACAGTAGTCTCTCCTTTGATAATCACATTGCCACAGTAGTCAGGAAATCCTACTATGTGGCACACCTCATCATAAAAGGTTTCTCATCCAGGAAAAAAGAGGTCATTGTTCCCCTCTACTCATCACTCATTAGACCCATTATAGAGTACAACACAGTTTTAGGTATATACCTCACAAGACATCTACAACAACTGGAAAGGCCGGAGAAATACCTCACAAAGAGGATTACCTGCCTCAAACAGATGTCCTATGCAGACCATCTCAAAAAACTGCAGCTTTACTCCATCGCATATTGCCTACTCAGAGGTGATCTCTGCCTAACACACAAAGCTATGTCAAACCCAGAGCTTTTGGACATGATCCACTTAAAGAAATCCCAATCCCTCTGAGCTACACGGTCTAGGGACCTAAACCTTGTCACCACAATAAACAGAACATGCTGGAGGGATAGATTCCTGTCCCAGAGACTTCCCATACACTGGAACAAACTACCTATCTATATCAAACAAAGCTCCTCATTAGCACTATTCAAGAAAAATCTTAATGATTGGATGGGAGATAGGAAATTAACTCCGGGGATCAAGTCTGTGGCTCTGCTCGACAGTGGCACAGGAAAATTATTTTCTTGGGTGGAGAAAGCCAGGGTACCTTTTAGCTAGGCTTATATAGGCCCTAGGGCCAATAGCCTAGTACCTACCTATGAACCTATGATGTAAAGAAAATTATGTTAGTAGTTAGTGGGGAGTCCCAAAAGAATGGATTAGATTGACAGTATTAGTCCATAAGCAAGGTGGCTTCATAAGATTTTGTAATGGTTTCTAAAAATTGAGCATCATATCCAAATATGATACTTATCCGATGGTCAGAACAGATTATCTCATCAAAAGACTAGGTAAAGTAAGGTGTCTGACTACACTAGTTTTAACCACGGGCCAATGGAATAGTCCCCGTAACTCTGAAGCCAAAGAAAAGACCTCAATCGCCACACTATAAGCCCTTTCCAATATACTGTTTTAATATTTGGAGTGCATGGAGTTCCTGCCACTTTCAAATGTTCATGGATAAGGTTTCTAAATCTCAAGCCAGTTATTCATCCCTTTACCTTAATGCTGTAGTAATTTCTTCAGAAAACTAATAGTCACATTTTGCCAACATACAAGCTGTGCTGGACTCATAAGACAAGCAGGATATACAGTTAATGCTGCCAAAAGTAAGTCTGTATGACAGAAACCAGATATTTAGGATATGCAAGAAAGAAAGGGCTACTTAAACTCCAGACAGACAAGACAGGCAGTGTCAAAAAACTCACAACTCTCCTTCCCCGCAACTGCTCTTAACAGTTCCCCAAGCTTTGACTCAGTCTCAGGGTGCCTGGGTCATAGTCAGGGTTGTATTCCTCTATGACAATGGAAGTGGCTAATATGACACTAAAATATTGTTTGAGGGGGAAATTCAAGCTCCCTTAACCCCAGCAGAGTTCCTGCCAAAGTATTAAGAAGAGAAGGTTTTGAAATTTACAGTGAAACAAATATAGCCTGGTTATGTGGAACAGAGGGATGGAGCACTGATATCTCCCAGATGACCAAGATCTAATCAGCAGCCCTGTTACTGGAGGAGACTGACAGAGGAGAGTCATATGTACTTGAGGAGCACACAGGGAATAGACAGTTTCCTGGTGGAGACATGGAAATCAGTTCCCATGCCTCATGTTTTGTGAACTTGCAAAAGTGAGGAATAACCAGCTCATTCAGCCCATTGCTTACTTACCCCCGTTCTTCTGCTAAGCTGAATGCAAGTGGAAATGTCAAACCATATTTCAAAAATCTTAAAACACTCCTGCCTCAGTGATGGCTGCTCTCAGCAAACTTTGGCCTTCGCTGATGAAGGAATGAATGGGTCATTTGGCTGGGAAAATGCTGACCATCAGCACACAGTGGGGGCAGGGGGCAAAAATACAAAAAAATATTTTTTATTTTATTTTAAACTGATATAACATTTCAGTTTTTTGCACATTTATGCAGTTGTGTCTCAATATCTGAGCTGTTTAACTTTAAATGATTTTTTTATGTGCCCTGACTCACCAGCAATACTACACTTTTAATTTGCTATTACTGGTCTTGCTTACATTTGTTTTCTGTAAGCAGTGTTAGTGCTGCCTTTAAATCTCAACTGATTTTCAAAAATCTGAAGAAAATCCCAAGGTGAATGACTTAGAATGGGGTAAGAGCACTACAGAAGTGTCCCAAATATTGATAAACAGCATTTGTTAGCTAAAAACATTGTTAAAGCAAAGTAATCTCAACCAGATGATGCAACTGTGAAAGTATGAGTTAGGAAAAATATGCCTCTGTGTAATGTGTGTTCCATGGTGATGTCTTATAAACAACATGTGCTGTACAATACAGTATAACATTTACCAAATTAGCAGCAGACAACCTCCCAAGTGAATACCTACAAATCACAGCTGATGCTCTGGCCTACCCAGTATCCATCTTGATTAACTGATCTCTGTCAGAAAGTTACGTTCCCACACTGTGGAAAGTATCACATATAATTCCCCTCCACAAAGGCGGACCCTCCACAGAACTAACCAATTACCGCCCCATAGCTATTCTCTCTCCACTCTCCAAAATACTAGAGAGATGCATACACTCTCAGGTCTCAGACTACCTCCTTATTAACAACCTCCTTTCCAATACTCAGCATGGTTTCTGACCAAATCATAGCACCACCACTGCCTTACTCTCCTTTACTAACACTATCCTTCAGCATAAAAACAATGGCTATCTCTCCTCTGCTACTTTCCTAGACCTATCTAAAGCATTTGACATGGTCCCACACAAACAACTCATCTCTGTCCTCAGTAACCTATCCTTCTCTCAATCAGTCACCAACTGGTTTCAGAGTTACCTGTCTGACCGCCAACAGTCCGTTGTAAGGCAGAATGACATATCTCCCCAACTACCTGTCTCCATAGGGGTTCCCCAAGGATCCATCCTTGGACCCCTACTCTTCTATGTTTTCACCAATAGTCTAGCCTCTGCCACCAAACATGGCGCACTCATACAATACGCAGATGACTCAACCATCATCTGCTCAGCCCAGTCCCTACCCAAACTGCAAAAAGTCACACAGGAAGCCTTTTCCTCTGTTGAAACTTGGTTATCCGATGCCCAATTAATACTCAACCCAAACAAAACTAAACTACTCATCTTCCAACCCACCAAACATACTCAAAACAACTCTCTCTTTAACATCACAGCAAATGACAACGCCACTATATACCCAACTGAAAACATCAAATTGCTAGGAGTGGAAATAGACAATAAACTAAAATTTGACATTCACATATCCATGACCATAAAAAAAGTCCACAAAAAACTAGGAGCATTATACAGAAATAAGCAACTTCTCACCAAAGCAGCAAAGATTTCAATAGCAAATTGCCACCTTATCTCCACCCTACTTTATGCCTCTCCAATATATACCAACCTAAGGCAATGCGATCTAAACAAGCTAGAGACCTGCTACAACAAAATCGCCAAATTCACACAGGGGCATCCTACCGTAGTCACCACTGTCTCTCACTTGCTGAACTGGGCTGGCTTGAACTCTCTCACCTCCTTCAATGGTATAAACTCTCACTCACCCACAAACTAGTAAACCATCCACTAAATGTCCCATCCTTCCAGAATCTACTCCAACCCTATCGCACCACCAGACCACTAAGATCCAGCAACAAAAATCACTTGCAGATCACTAAAGCCAATAACTCTGCTGGTGAAGCACTATTCTCTTGCACCATAGCCAAATTATGGAACTCCCTCCCACCCACAATTACCTCCATATCATCATGCACCCACTTCAAAACTTTACTAAAATCACACCTAAAAACATGCTGGCTATGCCCTTGCAACTCCCACTCTAATATCACCCACCCCATCCAACCACTACCTTTCTTTCCACTCCACTAACTACCTTGATTATAGCAAGCTCAGATGCTCATAAGCCTAGTACTTATTATACAGCAGGAACTTTTTATTGTAACATTTGTTAATGTCTGTTATGTACTTCACAGATAAAGATTCTAGTTGTCTACTGATGTACTATGTTCTTCATCTGTAAATATGTTGTAAGTAATTGCTATGTTAAATTGTTAATCGCTATGTAATCGAATGTAACTACTGTCTGTTTATTTTAACTGTGGAGCTTTTCTCCCCAGGCCTCTGCTGAAAATGGACCTACGTCCAGTGGGACACTCCCGGTCAACAAATGTAAATAAATAAATAAATATAACGGCATACAGTGCTATTGTTAGTTCTTTATGATACATTTGGATTTAATTTGGGTCAAACTGAGGCCAGTAACATACAGTACTGCACAGAGTTTATTATGAACCTAAGCAAAGCCAGTGTTTTCAGCTGTGTTTCAAACAAAGGTTAGTTAAGCATAGGGAACGCATGCCACAATGTTTTGCACAGTGGTGGTTCTGATACTGCATTCAGTCATGTCCCTAGATCTCTTGCAAGTCAGCTGAGATTAGTTGCTAGTGTACAACATTTCAATGTATCTATGGCCTACTAACTCACTATGTCTATTACTTGCAGCAAATATACCAAACGCATGACACAGCAAAATTTATTAATGTCAGTGGTAAAACAGCTCAAGAGTTACTGATCACATTATAAAGGAAATGTACATTCAAGAAATTGGTACTTGACTCAAAGAGCTGCATTAAATGATGCATTTTTAGGTCCACGTTACAGACAGCAACTAACACTAAACAGTAAATTATATACAAGCTTATTATATAGTTGTGCATTTCATCACGGCTTTAACCTCTAAATCTTCAGAATCTTTGATGAAGGTAAAAAAGTCAGTTATAAATATCCAAAAATAAGAAGCTGCAGAGAGATGTCAAATTCAGAAGACTTAACCTGGAGTAATCAGTTTAATCACACCCTATCTTTCACACAGATTTGGGCATGTCTTTTTTGACTGATTAATCTCATGGACATGATTGACTACACCCTGCTTTATTTCTGTCACACACCTGATAGTAACGAGTGGGCAGATGTCTAAACAAATATACAAGAAGTCAGCAACAGGCAATTATAAAATTAAATGTCATGTACAAAATGAAATAATTACCATCACTCTCTCTCTCTCTCTCTCTCTATATATATATATATATATATATATATATACATATATGATTTCTTTACTTCCTGCCAACACCACAAAACAAAAAATACATTACGTACACACAAGGCATGCAACAATACTTGCCTCTTTGTGCACGTAATGTATTCAGGTAAGTAAAGTGTTATTTTGGAACACTACACACATTCGATTTATTAAAATCTCGATCATATGGTCTCGACCATATGCAAATCGAGATTTTAATAACTCGATTATGTGAAGTGTTCCCATATATATATATATATATATATATATATATATATATATACATATATATATTTCATCTGCAAGCCTTTATATCAGGTTGTAACTAAAGTGATTATAGAATGTAACTGAAAGTAAATAAATATATATATATATTTTTTAAGAGAAGCTGACACTTTCCTTAACCCCAACAAATTACAAGCTATGCACGTGAAAAGATGTAGCAGTATATACAGTTTGCATTATTTTATGAATGGACATAAAAACAGCAATTTGTCACTATAAAATTCAATGCAGTGTAGAATTTAAAGTAATACTTCACACTTTGCATAAAATACTTATTCCTGTCATACATGGAACACTTTTTATAGCTAAACTATTAAATAAACTTGTATGAAACTGCTTGTATAAGTTATTTAACTGTGTTTGTCTGTTTCTAAGGGAATTGTCATTACCACTTAACCCCCCACCTCCACAGTAAAAATCTAAGGGTATGAATCCATGTAAAAGGAGACAGGGCTTGTATATATGCAGCAAGTAAGCAACGTTAGGAAAACAAATACTAAAAACAAGGAGAATACAACCCGTCATTAAGGGTATGTTATCAGTTGTACAAAACATTAAGTAATAAGAAGCACCATGACATGAAAAGTATATACGAAGAATGACAGCCATGTCATGTTAATGAATTGCTTCAGGGCATGGTAGTGACTGAGCTTGAGTAATAGTAGCTGGCTGAATTACAAATGCTTTAAATGAGAGTGATGCAGTTCCAGTTTGCTCCTTTTCTCCAAGGTGCAGTGATCTCAGAAATGACTAAATAAAATCCAGTGGTGTAGGGCTGTATACTTCAAATGGGGAGGTGGGCCGGCTTGACTTCAAGAAAAAAGTATAATAAAAAGCAAATGAAACAAATCAATTGCTTTATAACTGATTGAATCCCAAGTATATTGTTTCTGTTGTGAAGCCTGATCAAGTAAGTATTAAAATGAAAAGGACTACTGCTACACATTGTTTTATTACGTTTGTGTATGTATATATATATATATATATATATATATATATATATATATATATATATATATATATATATATATATATATATATATATATATATATATAGGTCCCTCTCAGAAGATTGAAAGCAATTGAATATTAAAACAATGAACCAGGAATATTGAAAACCTTGAAGGCCGAACATCAAGTACCTTCATTGTGCATGATCATAGTACAGTGGAGATTGTGGTTTTGCTCTTTTCCTGGCAGTAGTTTGATTTTGGAGACTGTATTTTTAATTAGCAGGGAGTGTGGGGGGGTGAAGGGAATTGCCCCTGTAAAAAACAGGTGGTGTTTTTTTCCTGTGCTGTTTGATGTTCCATGTTTTTGATATTTCCAGCTCAGTGTTTTAATATTTGCTCTTTGGAGCATTTGATCTTCTGATAGGGAACTATATTTTATATACTTCAAATGACCTCAGCAGCATAATATTGACAGTCAAATGATCAACAGTCAAAATATTTAAAGTGAAAATAACAAGACAAAAATTATTGACAGAATCAAAGTTATACTGGAGAAGGGTTTATGCCCCATCCCCACTGTTGTGCGACTTCAGAGTGGGTACATATATACATGTAATTAGCAGGACATGGGGTGTGCAGTGTGGGTGCTTGCCCCCTGCAAAAACATTGAAAATGTGATAAAATCTATCCATATAGTCAAACATTGAACAATCTGAGAATATTGAACCACATTTTGTCAATGTTTTTGCAGGGGGGCAAGCCCTTCTGAACTCACCACATCCACTGCTAATTATATATACCAACTCTGAGGTCATACAACAGTGGAGAAAGAGCATAAACCCTTCCCCAGTAAAACTTTGATTTTGTCGATATGTTTACATATTCTAACCGTTGCTCATTTTGCTGTTGATATTATGCTGTTTAGATATTTTTAGGTAGACCCATAATATATGTATATATATATATATATATATATATATATATATATATATATATATATAAATATCTGTATATTTATATTTCCTAATAAATGACACTCAGTATAACAACTGCTGCAGTGACTATCTGTTGTGTAGTCACTCATTCTCTGGATATTTCTGGGACAAATTTTCAGTGAGTTTCATTACTCTTGGTAATTTAAATGAGTACTCTGCACATGTTTATTTCACAGTAAAACTGCAAATAGGAGGAAATTGATATTCTAATTAATTTACTTTCAGATAAGGTTTACTGAAACAGACACAACTGAAGAAATAGCAGGTGATATCATTAATGACAGGAAGAGTAAATTTTGTTCTGTTGTAATTAGTGGTTTGCCAAATAATGAACCAAATGTTGTTAGTAACATTTGTAAAAGTAGTTTTGCAGGTCCTATGTCTGCCGATGTGTCAGCTATAAGGAGAACTTTGAGCTCCAGTTGAAAAATGGTACTTGGAAATATAGATTTATCTTAGAACTTACAGTACAAACAAACATGACACTTGTACACACCCTGGGATTGTTTATGTAGCAGGTTCTTTGTCACAGGGCAGTTACTATACAGGGAAATTTAGCCATAAATTATGTCAAAGAATATATGACCATTTGCATGAATTAAAACAAACAAGTTGTCCAATGCTTTGAGCAAACACAGTATGACTTGTATGAATTTTAAACAAAAGTTTTTGATTTTATTGTTGATCATATAAAAAGTAATATGAGAGGGGGTGATACCACCAACCTTTTGGAAGTTTTGGAATTATGCTAGCAATTGTTGCTTTTAGCTGATATGTCCCGAGACTTGAAAGCATACATTTTAAAGGTTATTTAAAAAATGCTGTCTTTTGGCATTTAATATTTTATATTTGCTATTGTTTAAATGTTATCATGTCATTTTGGGAGTCATGTGGTTTCAATCATGAGATTTTTTTTATCCATTTAAACACCACATCTTATTGCTATTGAATTCCTAATGAAGTTGACAATTACTTAAAATGAAATTGTTCAGATTTGTAAATAAAGTCAGTCCTCAGTTCTTTTTAATTAGCATTACACTTCACACTGACTATGGCATTTTAGTTTAAAACTTGCTAACAAAAAGTGGATTAGGTAGCTGGCAGGCACAAACAGATCAATCATTATGTCAGCTAGTGTTAGCAGAATTAACTAATCCATTACACATACATAGTAATTGTGTTTATTGTAAGTTAAGTGCTTTAACAATAACTTGTCAGAATATTGATATGCAGCAATGAAGTAATAAAAAGAACAAGGGCTGGCAATTTAAAAGAAAGTTATGTCATCCATGCATAATTGTTTTTAATTATACAATGCAAACCAATTACAGATCAAAAACTTGGAGTCAGGATACCCATTGTAAACAGAGTCTTATCAATGTGAAAAAGTCCTAAAAAGGCAAAGTAAACATATGGGTCTACTTCTTTTTGTCAATCATAGCAGTGATAGACATCCAAACTATCAATGTAAAAATGTCAGTAACATAATGTTACATACAGTGCATGCTCTGAGGATTAACCTCAGAGTAGGTGAAGCCAAAACCAAGCCCCCCCCCGCATCATCCCCAGTCCCTGCTAATTACAGATATTAACTATGAGATTGCACAGTCCGAAGGGAAAGTGAATATTACCTACCCAAGGACTGTTAATTTCACGCACATGTTGACTGAATGGTGTTGACCAAACAGATGTCAAACTATTACCCATATATATATATATATATATATATATATATATATATATATATATATATATATATATATATATATATATAGGCATCTTAAACAGCAAGCTTAAAAACTGTTATGGTGACCATTTTTAAGAAATTAGGAGATGCCGTGCATAAACATATACATGATAAGAAGATAAGAACGGTGCACATTCTTTAAATTTTCCATGCTTAATGTGTTATATGAATGTTTAAGGGGTGTTACCATCAAAACAGTAACTAAATATAAGGAGTATGGATGGATGGATAAATATTTTATGTGAATGGATTTCCATGTCTGAATGGTTGTACGCGTCTTAAACCAGTTTTAAATGTAGACATTTTAAGAAATAATTAACAGTCTGAGTTTTGATTGAATCATGCAGCTTTTATTTTGTAAAAAAGATGTGATTGATGTCCTTTTTTATTATTATCCAACTTGTGAAAGCAGTTTGTGAAAGCATATTGTTGTTGTATATACTGAATAAATTATACCTGTAGCTTTCTTGAGCTCCTTGTTTCTCCTTGGGACTCTCAGAAAGTTGTAGGTACACAACCTGAGGAAGGAGGGTATATTTTTATAAGCCCTTCAACCAACATCAACAATCACATAGGTATGTTTTTAGGAACAATGTATTAACTAACACATATAATATACCTACTAGAGAACATGTAGGGGATCAAACCATGCAGCTGTACTTTGGAAAGACAAACCCGCCATAATATAAATGCAGAATAAGGCACAAAGAATGGACCCATTGACAAAGTTACACCCACCATAACATAAAAGATAAGTAAGGCAGAGAGATGGATCCACTGATATTTATAGAGCTGAAGCAAAAAAAATGTTTAAATTTGTTCTCTCCCAGGACATTTGTTCCCTTCCAGTCATACTCCAATACACCTAAGCCAAACTATGTAAAAGTCTGCTGGGGGTCACTCTTTCAAAATAGAAGGCACTGAAAGATATAGAAAAAACAATACCTGAACCATGCCCAGTTAACTACCAAAAGGAAATAATATCACAGAGCCTATCTTAGAGCTGATACATGTAAGGTCACATTATTCCTGTCCAGTCTAGTGTACTGGCATTTTGTATTGTATGTCAACATAAGACACTATTAAAATATACAGGCTAAAAGTCTTAGGGTCAGCATGACTGGAAATGGCATACTTGTTCTGCCATTATCCACATTGTTGAAGTGGACACTTTACATCCTAACTAAGGCAACCTAGTACACAGTAATCTAACACAGAGTTAACACTGCTGTCTACCCATATGAAGGCCATCTTCTCTGACACTTCATTTTTCACTAACATAGCCTACATACCACAACCTTTTAATTTTATGGCTATTATACCTTTCTGCATGCCCCTACATGTCTGCTTAAATATACCATTGGCTACAGCTTTTATATCACTTTGTAGCCATAAGCGACTTCACAACATATGTTGATATTATGTGTTTATACTCCCACACAACTGATTATTTTTAACAGCACCATTACTTTTCTGCAGGAGGGAGAACTCCTTGTGTTTCTTCTAATTCCATTATCATTTCTTAGTATATCTTTCCCAGAAATTTTCAATCTGTTGTTTTAAGCAGAAGCACCATTTTTAAATTCAGTCTCCCTCAGGACAACATCTGTTCCCTTCCAGTCATGCTCCTACATACCTAAGGCATTCCAATGCTATATACTGATTAAATTGTATAGTTTACCCTGCATAATAAGGATGATAAAGGACAGTGAGGGAAACATACTCACAAGCGAGTAGAGTGTGTTGAGCAGATGGAAAGAGTACTTTGTGGGGCTGATGAATGAAGAGAATGAGAGAGAAGTTTGGATGATGTGGGGATAGTGAATCAGGGAGTGAAACAGATTAGCAAGGAGGAAGTAAGGACAGCTATGAAGAGGATGAAGAATGGAAAGCCTGTTGGTCCAGATGACATACCAGTAGAAGCATGGAGGTGCTTCAGAGACATGGCAGTGGAGTTTTTAACCAAACTGTTTAATGAAATCTTGGAAAGTCAGAGGATGTCTGAGGAGTGAAGAAGAAGTGTTTTGGTACCTATGTTTAAGAATAAGGGTGATGTGAAGAGCTGTAGTAACTACAGAAGGATAAAACTAATCAGTCACAGTTTGAAATTATGGGAAAGAGTAGTGAAAGCTAGGTTAAGAAGGGAGGTGATGATTAATGGTCAGCAGTATGGTTTCATGCCAAGAAATAACACTACAGATGTGATGTTTTCTCTGAGAATATTAACAGAGAAGTATAGAGAAGGTCAGAAGGAGTTGCATTGTGTCTTTGTGGACTTAGAGAAAGCATATGACAGGGTGCCTAGAGAAGAGTTGTGGTATTGCATGAGGAGGTCGGGGGTGGTAGAGAAATATGTAAGAGTGGTACAGGATATGTACGAGGGTAGTGTGACAGTGGTGAGGTCTGCAGTGGGAGTGATGGATGCATTTAAGGAGGAGGTAGGATTATATCAAGGATCAGCTCTGTGCCCTTTCTTATTTGCAATGGTGATGGACAGGTTGACAGACATGATCAGACAGGAGGCTCCATGGACTATGATGTTTGCAGATGACATTGTGAGAGTAGGGACCAGGTTGAGGAGACCCTGGAGAGGTGGAGATATGCTCTAAAGAGGAGAGGAATGAAGGTCAGCAGGACTAAGACAGAATATATGTGTGTGAATGAGAGGGAGGATAGAGGAATGGTGAGGATGCAGGGAATAGAGTTGGCAAAGGTGGATGAGTTTAAGTACTTGGGATCAACAGTTCAGAGTAATGCTGAGTGTGGAAGAGAGGTGAAGAAGAGAGTACAAGCAGGGTGGAATGGGTGGAGAAGAGTGTCATGTGTGATATGTGACAGATGGGTACCAATAAGAGTGAAAGGGAAGGTCTACAAGAGGGTAGTGAGACCAGCTATGTTATATGGGTTGGTGATGGTGGCATTGACAAAAAGGCAGGAGTCAGAGCTGGACATGGCAGAATTAAAGATGTTAAGATTTGCACTGGGTGTGATGAGGATGGACAAGATTAGGAATCAGTATATTACAGGGTCAGCTCGGGTTGGATGGTTTAGAGAGAAAGCCAGAGATGCAAGATTGCATTAGTTTGGACATATGCTGAGGAGGGATGCTGGGTATATTGGGAAAAGGATGCTAAGGATGGAGCTGCCAGGTAAGAGGAAAAGAGGAAGACCTAAGATAAGGTTTATGGATGTGGTGAGAGAGGACATGCAGGTGGTTGGTGTGACAGAGCAAGATGCAGAGGACAGGAAGAGATGGAAACAGATGATCTGCTGTGGCGACCTCTAATGGGAACACCCAAAAGAGAAGAAGAATAGGTTTTCCCTGCATAATGCAGTTTTGTATTAGCCCAAGGCATGTTGCCTAAGATATTAGCCTACCTTTGTGTCTAGCTTGAAACCTTCACATGCTGTAACAATAAAGAGCACTAATGCTTTTTAGGGTTAATGTCCCCATAATTTTGTATTTTTGAAATTGTGTACTGGATTGAAGCTGATATACTGGAGCATTGTAAAGTCTAAGAGTCAGGCATTATACTGCATCACTTTTGGTGTTTGCTGTACTATATAATGTACATGATAATGTGTTGCAGCTTAAGCTGACATCATTGCATGCATTACACTGCAGCTGTAATGCATTCTTTTAAACCTGCACGATGTTGGGATCAGCCCTGATGCCACTGCATAGATCAAAGACTTTCTATTCAACCATTTATTCCAGGCAAAGATACAACCTAATAATGAAGGAATTGTAGAACAAACTGCAAATAAATCCGCAAAAAAACAGCAGCCGAGGAGAACAGTCCACTCTTGTTTATTAGACAACTTCTACTTCTTCCATAACTCTGTTAATCCCTTTTCTACCCTAGTTATGTAACAGTACATATGTTTGATTTTTGTGAAGATATGTGAAGGCTGCTAGCCTAGCTAGATAGAATTTTGTAGATAATTCTGTCATTTATAAATATTAATGTAAGCCACAGGCTTGCTCTCTTAAATGTGAAAAGACTGTATTGGATGTTGAACTGCAAAAATGTAACAACAGTGCACTCTGCTGTAAGAAAGCTGATAAGTCAAGCATTTTATGACTGCTTTTGATCTCAGGACTCGGAGCAGTGGTATCTGAACCAGCAGATTTTTTTCTTTTGTTTTGAGACTAGAGTTAATTGCTAGAATTTGCATGTATAATATATTTTATTGCTGTAGCTTCCTGACCAGGTGCAAGATCAAAAGGGCTGCTAAACTGAGTTTCTGTTAGCCTGGGAACCACAGAAAAAATGATGTAATCTGAAATGAGTCAGTAATACTGTGTTATCAATTTAGGGACAGAGAGACTCAGAGTATCTTGCATTTGTCTTCAGAACATCCAACATCACCTGAGCACTGCCTTGCTCTATATGTAAGTTTATTTTAGAACTGTGATCCAAAGCCACCACAATAAGAAAACACAAAAAATAAATTAAAAAAAACAAAAAACAGTGACCTCCAAAACTCGTTTATTGCTCCTGACGTCTCAGCTACAAGCCTTCAAGGAAGAAGGCTTGTAGCCAAGACATCAGGAGCAATAAACGAGTTTTGGAGGTCACTGGTTTGTGTTTTTTTATTTATTTTAGAACTGTGTTGTCTCTTAGATATAGATAGGAAATAAGAAGTCTAGTCTAGCTGATTTTCTGTATTGATGTCAGAATTTTTCTACTGTATTATTTTAAGCATTTCTCTGTGATCTCTGAACTCTTGACTAGCACTGTGTAGTAAGAAATATCGTCTTGTGTTCTTATTATTTATTATTAAATATTTTTAAACCTTTCAACTGTGGCTGTTTTGTGTTCAGATAATTTAAGCTCTAGAGTACATTGCATGTATATAGTGATACTGTACAAAGCCACTTCAAATAAGCCTTGCTGTTCATCACACTTACCATTTGGATAATGATATTGCACAGTAATAATTGGACACCCTTTGATAAGGGCCTTATTAGTAGTTGATATTAGTGGTTGGTGGTGGTGAGTACTACCTTATAGCCTGGCAGGAAGGGGAATAGCTGGAGAACCTGTGCCAGCCTTCTCCAGGAGTGTCTGTGTGTTTGTATATAACTCATATCTTAAAGTTTTTGTGTGTGTGTCAGCTACTTGGGCAGGGTCACGAAACACTGATTGAACAAAGAGGGTGTTGGGGGTTAGCTTGACCACTAGGCTGAGATCTGGACCCTATAGCTGTGTCAGTGGGGAGTCTTATTGGGGACCTGGAGAGAAAGGGAGAAACAAGTCCCAGACTGATTGTGATCTCTGTGTGCTCTTAAGGGAAATTGTACTTTACTGTGTGTGTATTTATTATTCTTCCCAATATGGACACCCCTCACTGGTGTTAGTGGTGAGGATTGAGGCTCCTTGATTGCTGGGCCAGTGCACAGGCATCACATATTAATTGTTTGTCAGGGGTGGTATAATCACACCACATATTAATTGGTTGGCACATACTAATTGGCTTGTAGTGGTGTGGATAGTAAATTCCTGTAACTTGTGTACAGTGATCACTGAAGGTGTTTTTGTACTCTAATTCAGCCACGCAGTGAATATTCAGAGTTCAGATCACAATTGTTTTATTTCTTTGGTTAGCTTAGTTAGTCAGTATGTCAGCAGAGTATGGCAAGCTGTCAAGGACCCAGTTGGCTGAGATATGCCAGGCTATAGGACTGGTGCAGGGAAACCTGACTAAGGCAGACATGATTGCAGGTTTGGTCACAGCTGCATCAGAAAACAGCAACCAGGAGGAAAATCAGATGGGCCGTGGAGATGTACAACACTCAGGGAATGGACAGCTCAACCTTTGTGCAGAGGACTTAAACATCCATCTGGAGCTAAAGAGACTTGAGTTGGAGGCCAGGCGCTTGGAAGTGGAAGCTGTGGTAAAGGAGCAGCTGTAGAAAAGGGGATGCTGATTCTTTGCCAGAGTCATGGAGGTAATGGGGAATGGAGTAACTAGACCCCAGAAGCACAAAAGGTCAGTAAATTTCTTCTGTAGTTTACAGAGGGGGATAATTTTGATAGTTTCATTCATATGTTTGAGAGGGTATGTAAACATTATGATGTTGACCAAAGGCTCTGGGTAGGGTTCCTGACCCCCTTACTCCATGGTAAAGCTGTAACTGTGCTGTCTAAATTAACTGATCATGAATGTTTTAATTATACTGCTGTTAAGAACTGCTTGTTAGAATTTTTTAAGCTAACACCTGAAACTTATAGGAAAAAGTTTTGTGAGTATAGATGCAAGGCAGATGAAAGCACGTGTGTGAATATGTTGCTGAACTGAGCACTTATTTTCATAGATGGGTGAGTAGATGTCAGGTCACCACTTCTGAAAGGCTAGCAGACCTTTTGGTGAGGGAACGAGCCCTTAGCACTGTGCCTGGGGACATGAGGATCTATTTAGCTGATAGACAGACAAGTGCTACTTTAGAGGAGTTGGAAAAGAAAGGAGACCTACACCTAGCAAGCTGCAAGAAAAAACTTTCAGTAGACCACCACAGCACAGGTAATAAAACTCATGGATGGGAGATAGGAAATTAACTCTGGGGATCATGTCTGTGGCTCTGCTCGACAGTGGCACAGGAAAATTATTTTCTTGGGTGGCGAAAGCCAGGGTACCTTTTGGCTAGGCTTATATAGGCCCTAGGGCCAATAGCCTAGTACCTAACTATGAACCTATGATGTAAAGAAAATGATGTTAGTAGTTAGTGGGGAGTCCCAAAAGAATGGATTAGATTGACAGTATTAGTCCATAAGCAAGGTGGCTTCATAAGATTTTGTAATGGTTTCTAAAAATTGAGCATCATATCCAAATATGATACGTATCCGATGGTCAGAACAGATTATCTCATCAAAAGACTAGGTAAAGTAAGGTGTCTGACTACACTAGTTTTAACCACGGGCCAATGGAATAGTCCCCGTAACTCTGAAACCAAACAAAAGACCTCAATCGCCACACTATAAGCCCTTTCCAATATACTGTTTTAATATTTGGACTGCATGGTGTTCCTGCCACTTTCAAATGTTCATGGATAAGGTTTCTAAATCTCAAGCCGGTTATTCATCCCTTTACCTTAATGCTGTAGTAATTTCTTCAGAAAACTAATAGTCACATTTTGCCAACATACAAGCTGTGCTGGACTCATAAGACAAGCAGGATATACAGTTAATGCTGCCAAAAGTAAGTCTGTATGAAAGAAACCAGACATTTAGGATATGCAAGAAAGAAAGGGCTACTTAAACTCCAGACAGACAAGACAGGCAGTGTCAAAAAACTCACAACTCTCCTTCCTCGCAACTGCTCTTAACAGTTCCCCAAGCTTTGACTCAGTCTCAGGGTGCCTGGGTCATAGTCAGGGTTGTATTCTTCTACGACAATGGAAGTGGCTAATATGACACTAAAATATTGTTTGAGGGGGAAATTCAAGCTCCCTTAACCCCAGCAGAGTTCCTGCCAAAGTATTAAGAAGAGAAGGTTTTGAAATTTACACTGAAACAAATATAGCCTGGTTATGTGGAACAGAGGGATGGAGCACTGATAGCTACCCAGATGACCAAGATCTAATCAGCAGCCCTGTTATTGGAGGAGACTGACAGAGGAGAGTCATATGTACTTGAGGAGCACACAGGGAACAGACAGTTTCCTGGTGGAGACGTGGAAATCAGTTCCCATGCCTCATGTTTTGTGAACTTGCAAAAGTGAGGAATAACCAGCTCATTCAGCCCATTGCTTACTTACCCCCGTTCTTCTGCTAAGCTGAATGCAAGTGGAAATGTCGAACCAGATTTCAAAAATCTTAAAACATTCCTGCCTCAGTGATGGCTGCTCTCAGCAAACTTTGGCCTTCGCTGATGAAGGAATGAATGGGTCATTTGGCTGGGAAAATGCTGACCATTAGCACACAGTGGGGGCAGGGGGCAAAAATACAAAAAATATATTTTTTATTTTATTTTAAACTGATATAACATTTCAGTTTTTTGCACATTTATGCAGTTGTGTCTCAATATCTGAGCTGTTTAACTTTAAATGATTTTTTTATGTGTCCTGACTCACCAGCAATACTACACTTTTAATTTGCTATTACTGGTCTTGCTTACATTTGTTTTCTGTAAGCAGTGTTAGTGCTGCCTTTAAATCGCAACTGATTTTCAAAAATCTGAAGAAAATCCCAAGGTGAATGACTTAGAATGGGGTAAGAGCACTACAGAAGTGTCCCAAATATTGATAAATAGCATTTGTTAGCTAAAAACATCGTTAAAGCAAAGTAATCTCAACCAGATGATGCAACTGTGAAAGTATGAGTTAGGAAAAATATGCCTCTGTGTAATGTGTGTTCCATGGTGAGGTCTTATAAACAACATGTGCTGTACAATGCAGTATAACATTTACCAAATTAGCAGCAGACAACCTCCCAAGTGAATACCTACAAATCGCAGCTGATGCTCTGGCCTACCCAGTATCCATCTTAATTAACTGATCTCTGTCAGAAAGTTACGTTCCCACACTGTGGAAAGTATCACATATAATTCCCCTCCACAAAGGCGGACCCTCCACAGAACTAACCAATTACCGCCCCATAGCTATTCTCTCTCCACTCTCCAAAATACTAAAGAGATGCATACACTCTCAGGTCTCAAACTACCTCCTTACTAACAACCTCCTTTCCAATACTCAGCATGGTTTCTGACCAAATCATAGCACCACCACTGCCTTACTCTCCTTTACTAATACTATCCTTCAGCATAAAAGCAATGGCTATCTCTCCTCTGCTACTTTCCTAGACGTATCTAAAGCATTTGACATGGTCCCACACAAACAACTCATCTCTGTCCTCAATCACCTATCCTTCTCTCAATCAGTCACCAACTGGTTTCAGAGTTACCTGTCTGACTGCCAACAGTCCGTTGTATGGCAGAATGACATATCTCCCCAACTACCTGTCTCCATAGGGGTTCCCCAAGGATCCATCCTTGGACCCCTACTCTTCTATGTTTTCACCAATAGTCTAGCCTCTGCTACCAAACATGGCACACTCATACAATACGCAGATGACTCAACCATCATCTGCTCAGCTCAGTCCCTACCCAAACTGCAAAAAGTCACACAGGAAGCCTTTTCCTCTGTTGAAACTTGGTTATCCGATGCCCAATTAATACTCAACCCAAACAAAACTAAACTACTAATCTTCCAACCCACCAAACATACTCAAAACAACTCTCACTTTAACATCACAGCAAATGACAACGCCACTATATACCCAACTGAACACATCAAATTGCTAGGAGTGGAAATAGGCAATAAACTAAAATTTGACATTCACATATCCATGACCATAAAAAAAGTCCACAAAAAACTAGGAGCGTTATACAGAAATAAGCAACTTCTCACCAAAGCAGCAAAGATTTCAATAGCAAATTGCCACCTTATCTCCACCCTACTTTATGCCTCTCCAATATATACCAACCTAAGGCAATGCGATCTAAACAAGCTAGAGACCTGCTACAACAAAATCGCCAAATTCGCACAGGGGCATCCTACCGTAGTCACCACTGTCTCTCACTTGCTGAACTTGGCTGGCTTGAACTCCCTCACCTCCTTCAATGGTATCAACTCTCACTCACCCACAAACTAGTAAACCATCCACTAAATGTCCCATCCTTCCAGAATCTACTCCAACCCTATCGCACCACCAGACCACTAAGATCCAGCAACAAAAATCACTTGCAGATCACTAAAGCCAATAACTCTGCTGGTGAAGCACTATTCTCTTGCACCATAGCCAAATTATGGAACTCCCTCCCACCCACAATTACCTCCATGTCATCATGCACCCACTTCAAAACTTTACTAAAAGCACGCCTAAAAACATGCTGGCTATGCCCTTGCAACTCCCACTCTAATATCACCCACCCCATCCAACCTCTACCTTTCTTTCCACTCCACTAACTACCTTGATTATAGCAAGCTCAGATGCTCATAAGCCTAGTACTTATTATACAGCAGGAACTTTTTATTGTAACATTTGTTAATGTCTGTTATGTACTTCACAGATAAAGATTCTAGTTGTCTACTGATGTACTATGTTCTTCATCTGTAAATATATTGTAAGTAATTGCTATGTTAAATTGTTAATCGCTATGTAATCGAATGTAACTACTGTCTGTTTATTTTAACTGTGGAGCTTTTCTCCCCAGGCCTCAGCTGAAAATGGACCTACGTCCAGTCGGACACTCCCGGTCAACAAATGTAAATAAATAAATAAATATAATGGCATACAGTGCTATTGTTAGTTCTTTATGATACATTCGGATTTAATTTGGGTCAAACTGAGGCCAGTAACATACAGTACTGCACAGGGTTTATTATGAACCTAAGCAAAGCCAATGTTTTCAGCTGTGTTTCAAACAAAGGTTAGTTAAGCATAGGGAACGCATGCCACAATGTTTTGCACAGTGGTGGTTCTGATACTGCATTCAGTCATGTCCCTAGATCTCTTGCAAGTCAGCTGAGATTAGTTGTTAGTGTACAACATTTCAATGTATCTATGGCCTACTAACTCACTATGTCTATTACTTGCAGCAAATATACCAAACGCATGACACACCAAAATTTATTAATGTCAGTGGTAAAACAGCTCAAGAGTTACTGATCACATTATAAAGGAAATGTACATTCAAGAAATTGGTACTTGACTCAAAGAGCTGCATTAAATGATGCATTTTTGGGTCCACGTTACAGACAGCAACTAACACTAAACAGTAAATTATATACAAGCTTATTATATAGTTGTGCATTTCATCACGGCTTTAACCTCTAAATCTTCAGAATCTTTGATGAAGGTAAAAAAGTCAGTTATAAATATCCAAAAATAAGAAGCTGCAGAGATGTCAAATTCAGAAGACTTAACCTGGAGTAATCAGTTTAATCACACCCTATCTTTCACACAGATTTGGGCATGTCTTTTTTGACTGATTAATCTCATGGACATGATTGACTACACCCTGCTTTATTTCTGTCACACACCTGATAGTAACGAGTGGGCAGATGTCTAAACAAATATACAAGAAGTCAGCAACAGGCAATTATAAAATTAAATGTCATGTACGCAATGAAATAATTACCAACACTCTCTCTCTCTCTCTCTCTCTATATATATATATATATATATATATATATATATATATACAGCAAGAACTCCTTTCATCTGCAAGCCTTTATATCAGGTTGTAACTAAAGTGATTATAGAATGTAACTGAAAGTAAATAAATATATATATATATATTTTAAGAGAAGCTGACACTTTCCTTAACCCCAACAAATTACAAGCTATGCACGTGAAAAGATGTAGCAGTATATACAGTTTGCATTATTTTATGAATGGACATGAAAACAACAATTTGTCACTATAAAATTCAATGCAGTGTAGAATTTAAAGTAATACTTCACACTTTGCATAAAACACTTATTCCTGTCATACATGGAACACTTTTTATAGCTAAACTATTAAATAAACTTGTATGAAACTGCTTGTATAAGTTATTTAACTGTGTTTGTCTGTTTCTAAGGGAATTGTCATTACCACTTAACCCCCCACCTCCACAGTAAAAATCTAAGGGTATGAATCCATGTAAAAGGAGACAGGGCTTGTATATATGCAGCAAGTAAGCAACGTTAGGAAAACAAATACTAAAAACAAGGAGAATACAACCCGTCATTAAGGGTATGTTATCAGTTGTACAAAACATTAAGTAATAAGAAGCACCATGACATGAAAAGTATATACGAAGAATGACAGCCATGTCATGTTAATGAATTGCTTCAGGGCATGGTAGTGACTGAGCTTGAGTAATAGTAGCTGGCTGAATTACAAATGCTTTAAATGAGAGAGATGCAGTTCCAGTTTGCTCCTTTTCTCCAAGGTGCAGTGATCTCAGAAATGACTAAATAAAATCCAGTGGTGTATACTTCAAATGGGGAGGTGGGGCGGTTTGACTTCAAGAAAAAAGTATAATAAAAAGCAAATGAAACAAATCAATTGCTTTATAACTGATTGAATCCCAAGTATATTGTTTCTGTTGTGAAGCCTGATCAAGTAAGTATTAAAATAAAAAGGATTACTGTTACACATACACAAACACACACATACACACGTGTGTGTGTATTTCTTTTATTTGTTTTATTACATGTTTGTGTATGTAGATATATATATATATATATATATATATATATATATATATATATATATATATATATATATATATAGGTCCCTCTCAGAAGATTGAAAGCAATTGAACATTAAAACAATGAACCAGGAACACTGAAAACCTTGAAGGCTGAACATCAAGTACCTTCATTGTGCATGATCATAGTACAGTGGAGATTGTGGTTTTGCTCTTTTCCTGGCAGTAGTTTGATTTTGGAGACTGTATTTTTAATTAGCAGGGAGTGTGGGGGGTGAAGGGAATTGCCCCCTGTAAAAAACAGGTGGTGTGTTTTTCCTGTGCTGTTTGATGTTCCATGTTTTTGATATTCCCAGCTCAGTGTTTTAATATTTGCTCTTTTGACCATTTGATCTTCTAATAGAGAACTATATTTTATATACTTCAACTGACCTCAGCAGCATAATATTGACAGTCAAATGATCAACAGTCAAAATATTTAGTGTAAATAACAAAACAAAAATTATTGACAGAATCAAAGTTATGCTGGAGAAGAGTTTATGCCCCATCCCCACTGTTGTGCGACTTCAGAGTTGGTACATATATACATGTAATTAGCAGGACATGGGGTGTGCAATGTGGGTGCTTGCCCCTGCAAAAACATTGAAAATGTGATAAAATCTATCCATATAGTCAAACATTGAACAATCTGAGAATATTGAACCACATTTTGTCAATGTTTTGCAGGGGGGCAAGCCCTTCTGAACTCGCCACATCCACTGCTCATTATATATACCAACTCTGAGGTCATACAACAGTGGAGAAAGAGCATAAACCCTTCCCCAGTAAAACTTTGATTTTGTCGATATGTTTACAAATTCTGACCGTTGCTCATTTTACTGTCGATATTATGCTGTTTAGATATTTTTAGGTAGACCCATAATATATATATATATATATATATATAATATATATATATATATATATATATATATATATATATATATATAAAATATCTGTATATTTATATTTCCTAATAAATGACACTCAGTATAACAACTGCTGCAGTGACTATCTGTTGTGTAGTTACTCATTCTCGGGATATTTCTGGGACAAATTTTCAGTGAGTGTCATTACTCTTGGTAATTTAAATGAGTACACTGCACATGTTTATTTCACAGTAAAACTGCAAATAGAAGGAAATTGGTATTCTAATTAATTTACTTTCAGATAAGGTTTACTGAAACAGACACAACTGAAGAAATAGCAGGTGATATCATTAATGACAGGAAGAGTAAATTTTGTTCTGTTGTAATTAGTGGTTTACCAAATAATGAACCAAATGTTGTTAGTAACATTTGTAAAAGTAGTTTTGCAGGTCCTATGTCTACCGATGTGTCAGCTATAAGGAGAACTTTGAGCTCCAGTTGAAAAATGGTACTTGGAAATACAGATTTATCTTAGAACTTACAGTACAAACAAACATGACACTTGTACACACCCTGGGATTGTTTATGTAGCAGGTTCTTTGTCACAGGGCAGTTACTATACAAGGAAATCTAGCCATAAATTATGTCAAAGAATTTATGACCATTTGCATGAATTAAAACAAATAACTTGTCCAATGCTTTGAGCAAACACAGTATGACTTGTATGAATTTTAAACAAAAGTTTTTGATTTTATTTTTGATCATATAAAAAGTAATATGAGAGGGGGTGATACCACCAACCTTTTAGAAGTTTTGGAATTATGCTAGCAATTGTTGCTTTTAGCTGATATGCCACAAGACTTGAAAGCATACATTTTAAAGGTTATTTAAAAAATGCTGTCTTTTGGCATTTAGTATTTTATATTTGTTATTGTTTAAATGTTATCATGTCATTTTGGGAGTCATGTGGTTTCAATCATGAGATTTTTTTATCCATTAAAACACCACATCTTATTGCTATTGAATTCCTAATGAAGTTGCCATTTACTTAAAATGAAATTGTTCAAATTTGTAAATAAAGCCAGTTCTCAGTTCTTTTTAATTAGCATTACACTTCACACTGACTATGGCATTTTAGTTTAAAACTTGCTAACAAAAAGTGGATTAGGTAGCTGGCAGGCACAAACAGATCAATCATTATGTCAGTTAGTGTTAGCAGAATTAACTAATCCATTACACATACATAGTAATTGTGTTTATTGTAAGTTAAGTGCTATAACAATAAATTGTCAGAATATTGATATGCAGCAATGAAATAATAAAAAGAAAAAGGGCTGGCAATTTAAAAGAAAATTATGTCATCCATGCATAATTGTTTTTAATTATACAATGCAAACCAATTACAGATCAAAAACTTGGAGACAACAGTCAGGATACCCATTGTAAACAGAGTCTTATCAATGTGAAAAAGTCCTAAAAAGGCAAAGTAAACATATGGGTCTATTTCTTTTTGTCAATCATAGCAGTGATAGACATCCAAAATATCAATGTAAAAATGTTAGTAACATAATGTTGCATACAGTGCATGCTCTGAGGATTAACCTCAGAGTAGGTGAAGCCAAAACCAAGCCCCCCCCGCCTCATACCCAGTCCCTGCTAATTACAGATACTAACTATGAGATTGCACAGTCCGAAGGGAAAGTGAATATTACCTACCCAAGGACTGTTAATTTCATGCACATGTTGACTGAATGGTGTTGACCAAACAGATGACAACCTATTACCCATTCGATGTTGGGTAATTTTATTTATATATATATATATATATATATATATATATATATATATATATATATATATATATATATATATGGTTCTACCTGACATAAACGAAACCCCAAAACACAGACAACGCAATCACCGAAACCACATAACCGACAGTACAAAAACACGAAACCCCACATGCCCGACAACGAAATAACCAACGGTACACAAACACGAAACCTCACACACTGCACACACCACAATCACAACAATCAACAAACAAAACACATTCCCTGTCCAAAAACCACATACACAACACAAGCACACCAAAATCCCTACAAACCCACACTAAACCTCACATACACAACTACCTACAACCCTAACCCTAAGGTCCGTCACTACTGCACACGTACCTGACCTGCTCCCTAACCCTAACTCACTTATCCCGCCCCTAACCCAAACACAATCACTACCGCACACTTACCTGACCCGCTCCCTAACCCTAACTCACTTATCCCGCCCGTAACCCAAACACAATCACTACCGCACACTTACCTGACCCGCTCCCTAACCCTAACTCACTTAACCCACCCCTATCCCCACAGACCGTCAATATCCACACTTACCTTACTCGCACCCTAACGTCTGTCACTACCGCATACTTACACAGCCTTTTCCCATGTTGGCATCCTTGGCGTCGGTGCTTTCATCCGTTGGGTCGGTCTTCTGAACTGTCGCGTCGGTCTTCTTAACTGTCGATCTTCTGGGGCTCGGGATTTTCCTGTCGATGTTCCGGCGTGTCGTCTAACTGAGGTAGACCCATATATATATATATATATATATATATATATATATATATATATATATATATATATATATTGGGCATCAAAAGCAGCAAGCTTAAAAAGTGTTATGGTGACCATTTTTAAGAAATTAGGAGATGCCGTGCATAAACATATACATGATAAGAAGATAAGAATGTTGCACATTCTTTAAATTTGCCATGCTTAATGTGTTATATGAATGTTTAAGGGGTGTTACCATCAAAACAGTAACTAAATATAAGGAGTATGGATGGATAAATATTTTATGTGAATGGATTTCCATGTCTGAATGGTTGTACAAGTCTTAAACCAGTTTTAAATGTATACATTTTGAGAAATAATTAACAGTCTGGGTTTTGATTGAATCGTGCAGCTTTAATTTTGTAAAAAAGATGTGATTGATGTCCTTTTTATTATTATCCAACTTGTGAAAGAAGTTTGTGAAAGCATATTGTTGTTGTATATACTGAATGAATTATACCTGTAGCTTTCTTGAGCTCCTTGTTTCTCCTTGGGACTCTCAGAAAGTTGTAGGTACACAACCTGAGGAAGGAGGGTATATTTTTATAAGCCCTTCAACCAACATCAACAATCACATAGGTATGTTTTTAGGAACAATGTATTAACTAACACATATAATATACCTACTAGAGAACATGTAGGGGATCAAACCATGCAGCTCTACTTTGGAAAGACACACCCACCATAACATAAATGCAGAATAAGGCACAAAGAATGAACCAATTGACAAAGTTACACCCACCATAACATAAAAGATAAGTAAGGCAGAGAGATGGATCCACTGATATTTATAGAGCTGATGCAAAAAAATGTTTAAATTTGTTCTCTCCCAGGACATTTGTTCCCTTCCAGTCATACTCCAATACACCTAAGCCAAACTATGTAAAAGTCTGCTGGGGGTCACTCTTTCAAAATAGAAGGCACTGAAAGATATAGAAAAAACAATACCTGAACCATGCCCAGTTAACTACCAAAAGGAAATAATATCACAGAGCCTATCTTAGAGCTGATACATGTAAGGTCACATTATTCCTGTCCAGTCTAGTGTACTGGCATTTTGTATTGTATGTCAACATAAGACACTATTAAAATATACAGGCTAAAAGTCTTAGGGGTCAGCATGACTGGAAGTGGCATACTTGTTCTGCCATTATCCACATTGTTGAAGTGGACACTTTACATCCTAACTAAGGCAACCTAGTACACAGTAATCTAACACAGAGTTAACACTGCTGTCTACCCATATGAAGGCCATCTTCTCTGACACTTCTTTTTTCACTAACATAGCCTACATACCACAACCTTTTAATTTTATGGCTATTATACCTTTCTGCATGCCCCTACATGTCTGCTTAAATCTACCATTGACCTACAGCTTTTCTATCACTTTGTAGCCATAAGCGACTTCACAACATATGTTGATATTATGTGTTTATACTCCCACACAACTGATTATTTTTAACAGCACCATTACTTTTCTGCAGGAGGGAGAACTCTTTGTGTTTCTTCTAATTCCATTATCATTTCTTAGTATATCTTTCCCAGAAATTTTCAATCTGTTGTTTTAAGCAGAAGCACCATTTTTAAATTCAGTCTCCCTCAAGACAACATCTGTTCCCTTCCAGTCATGCTCCTACATACCTAAGGCATTCCAATGCTATACTGATTAAGTTGTATAGTTTACCCTGCATAATAAGGATGATAAAGGACAGTGAGGGAAACATACTCACAAGCGAGTAGAGTGTGTTGAGCAGATGGAAAGAGTACTTTGTGGGGCTGATGAATGAAGAGAATCAGAGAGAAGGTTGGATGATGTGGGGATAGTGAATCAGGAAGTGAAACAGATTAGCAAGGAGGAAGTAAGCACAGCTATGAAGAGGATGAAGAATGGAAAGCCTGTTGGTCCAGATGATATACCAGTAAAAGCATGGAGGTGCTTCAGAGACATGGCAGTGGAGTTTTTAACCAGACTGTTTAATGAAATCTTGGAAAGTCAGAGGATGTCTGAGGAGTGAAGAAGAAGTGTTTTGGTACCTATGTTTAAGAATACGGGTGATGTGAAGAGCTGTAGTAACTACAGAAGTATAAAACTAATCAGTCACAGTTTGAAATTATGGGAAAGAGTAGTGAAAGCTAGGTTAAGAAGGGAGGTGATGATTAATGGTCAGCAGTATGGTTTCATGCCAAGAAATAACACTACAGATGTGATGTTTGCTCTGAGAATATTAACAGAGAAATATAGAGAAGGTCAGAAGGAGTTGCATTGTGTCTTTGTGGACTTAGAGAAAGCATATGACAGGGTGCCTAGAGAAGAGTTGTGGTATTGCATGAGGAGGTCGGGGGTGGTAGAGAAATATGTAAGAGTGGTACAGGATATGTACGAGGGTAGTGTGACAGTGGTGAGGTCTGCAGTGGGAGTGATGGATGTATTTAAGGTGGAGGTGGGATTACATCAAGGATCAGCTCCATGCCCTTTCTTATTTGAATGGTGATGGACAGGTTGACAGACGTGATCAGACAGGAGGCTCCATGGACTATGATGTTTGCAGATGACATTGTGAGAGTTGGGACCAGGTTGAGGAGAGCCTGGAGAGGTGGAGATATACTCTAAAGAGGAGAGGAATGAGGGTCAGCAGGACTAAGACAGAATATATGTGTGTGAATGAGAGGGAGGATAGAGGAATGGTGAGGATGCAGGGAGTAGAGTTGGCAAAGGTGGATGAGTTTAAGTACTTGGGATCAACAGTTCAGAGTAATGCTGAGTGTGGAAGAGAGGTGAAGAAGAAAGTACAAGCAGGGTGGAATGGGTGGAGAAGAGTGTCATGTGTGATATGTGACAGAAGGGTACCAATAAGAGTGAAAGGGAAGGTCTACAAGAGGGTAGTGAGACCAGCTATGTTATATGGGTTGGTGATGGTGGCATTGACAAAAAGGCAGGAGTCAGAGCTGGACGTGGCAGAATTAAAGATGTTAAGATTTGCACTGGGTGTGATGAGGATGGACAAGATTAGGAATCAGTATATTACAGGGTCAGCTCGGGTTGGATGGTTTAGAGAGAAAGCCAGAGATGCAAGATTGCATTGGTTTGGACATATGCTGAGGAGGGATGCTGGGTATATTGGGAAAAGGATGCTAAGGATGGAGCTGCCAGGTAAGAGGAAAAGAGGAAGACCTAAGATAAGGTTTATGGATGTGGTGAGAGAGGACATGCAGGTGGTTGGTGTGACAGAGCAAGATGCAGAGGACAGGAATAAATGGAAACAGATGATCTGCTGTGGCGACCCCTAATGGGAACACCCAAAAGAGAAGAAGAATAGGTTTTCCCTGCATAATGCAGTTTTGTATTAGCCCAAGGCATGTTGCCTAAGATATTAGCCTACCTTTGTGTCTAGCTTGAAACCTTCACATGCTGTAACAATAAAGAGCACTAATGCTTGTTAGGGTTAATGTCCCCATAATGTTGTATTTTTGAAATTGTGTACTGGATTGAAGCTGATATACTGGTACATTGTAAAATCTAAGAGTCAGGCATTATATTGCATCACTTTTGGTGTTTGCTGTACTATATAATGTACATGATAATGTGTTGCAGCTTAAGCTGACATCATTGCATGCATTACACTGCAGCTGTAATGCATTCTTTTAAACCTGCACGATGTTGGGATCAGCCCTGATGCCACTGCATAGATCAAAGACTTTCTATTCAACCATTTATTCCAGGCAAAGATACAACCTAATAATGAAGGAATTGTAGAACAAACTGCAAATAAATCCGCAAAAAAACAGCAGCCGAGGAGAACAGTTCACTCTTGTTTATTAGACCACTTCTACTTCTTCCATAACTCTGTTAATCCCTTTTCTACCCTAGTTATGTAACAGTACATATGTTTGATTTTTGTGAAGATATGTGAAGGCTGCTAGCCTAGCTAGATAGAATTTTGTAGATAATTCTGTCATTTATAAATATTAATGTAAGCCACAGGCTTGTTCTCTTAAATGTGAAAAGACTGTATTGGATGTTGAACTGCAAAAATGTAACAACAGTGCACTCTGCTGTAAGAAAGCTGATAAGTCAAGCATTTTATGACTGCTTTTGATCTCAGGGCTCGGAGCAGTGGTATCTGAACCAGCAGATTTTTTCTTTTGTTTTGAAACTAGAGTTAATTGCTAGAATTTGCATGTGTAATATCTTTTATTGCTGTAGCTTCCTGACCAGGTGCAAGATCAAAAGGGCTGCTAAACTGAGTTTCTGTTAGCCTGGGAACCACTGAAAAAATGATGTAATCTGAAATGAGTCAGTAGTACTGTGTTATCAATTTAAGGACAGAGAGACTCAGAGTATCTTGCATTTGTCTTCAGAACATCCAACATCACCTGAGCACTGCCTTGCTCTATATGTAAGTTTATTTTAGAACTGTGATCCAAAGCCACCACAATAAAAAAACACAAACCAGTGACCTCCAAAACTCGTTTATTGCTCCTGACATCTCGGCTACAAGCCTTCAAGGAAGAAGGCTTGTAGCCAAGATGTCAGGAGCAATAAACGAGTTTTGGAGGTCACTGGTTTGTGTTTTTTTTATTTATTTTAGAACTGTGTTGTCTCTTAGATATAGATAGGAAATAGGAAGTCTAGTCTAGCTGATTTTCTGTATTGATGTCAGAATTTTTCTACTGTATTATTTTAAGCATTTCTCTGTGATCTTTGAACTCTTGACTAGCACTGTGTAGTAAGAAATATCGTCTTGTGTTCTTATTATTTATTATTAAATATTTTTAAACCTTTCAACTGTGGCTGTTTTGTGTACAGATAATTTAAGCTCTAGAGTACATTGCACGTATATAGTGATACTGTACAAAGCCACTTCAAATAAGCCTTGCTATTCATAACACTTACCATTTGGATAATGATATTGCACAGCAATAATTGGACATCCTTTGATAAGGGCCTTATTAGTTGTTGATATTAGTAGTTGGTGGCGGTGAGTACTACCTTATAGCCTGGCAGGAAGGGGAATAGCTGGAGAACCTGTGCCAGCCTTCTCCAGGAGTGTCTGTGTCTTTGTATATAACTCATATCTTAAAGTTTTTGTGTGTGTGTCAGCTACATGGGAAGGGTCACACAACACTGGTTGAACAGAGAGGGTGCTGGGAGTTAGCTTGACCACTAGGCTGAGATCTGGACCCTATAGCTGTGTCAGTGGGGAGTCTTATTGGGGTTCTGGAGAGAAAGGGAGAAACGAGCCCCCAACTGATTGTGATCTCTGTGTGCTCTTAAGGGAAATTGTACTTTACTGTGTGTGTATTTATTATTCTTCCCAATATGGACACGCCTCACTGGTGTTAGTGGTGAGGATTGAGGCTCCTTGATTGCTGGGCCAGTGCACAGGCATCAAATATTAATTGTTTGTCAGTGGTGGTATAATCACACCACATACTAATTGGTTGGCACATACTAATTGGCTTGTAATGGTGTGGATAGTAAATTCCTGTAACTTGTGTACAGTGATCACTGAAGGTGTTTTTGTACTCTAAATCAGCCATGCAGTGAATATTCAGAGTTCAGATCACAATTAGTTTATTTCTTTTGTTAGCTTAGTTAGTCAGTATGTCAGCAGAGTATGGCAAGCTGTCAAGGACCCAGTTGGCTGAGATGTGCCAAGCTAAAGGACTGGTGCAGGGAAACATGACTAAGGCAGACATGATTGCAGCTTTGGTCACAGCTGCATCAGAAAACAGCAACCAGGAGGACAATCAGATGGGCCGTGGAGATGTACAACACTCAGGGAATGGACAGCTCAACCTTTGTGCAGAGGACTTAAACATCCATCTGGAGCTAAAGAGACTTGAGTTGGAGGCCAGGCGCTTGGAAGTGGAAGCTGTGGTAAAGGAGCAGCTGTAGAAAAGGGGATGCTGATTCTTTGCCAGAGTCGTGGAGGTAATGGGGAATGGAGTAACTAGACCCCAGAAGCACAAAAGGTCAGTAAATTTCTTCTGTAGTTTACAGAGGGTGATACTTTTGATAGTTTCATTCATATGTTTGAGAGGGTATGTAAACAGTATGATGTTGACCAAAGGCTCTGGGTAGGGTTCCTGACCCCCTTACTCCATGGTAAAGCTGTAACTGTGCTGTCTAAATTAACTGATCATGAATATTTTAATTATACTGCTGTTAAGAACTGCTTGTTAGAATTTTTAAGCTAACACCTGAAACTTATAGGAAAAAGTTTTGTGAGTATAGACGCAAGACAGATGAAAGCACATGTGTGAATATGTTGCTGAACTGAGCACTTATTTTCATAGATGGGTGCGTGGATGTCAGGTCACCACTTCTATAAGGCTAGCAGACCTTTTGGTGAGGGAACAAGCCCTTAGGAATGTGCCTGAGGACATGAGGATCTATTTAGCTGATAGACAGACAATATGCTACTTCAGAGGAGTCGGAGAAGAAAGGAGACCTACACCTAGCAAGCTGCAAGAAAAAACTTTCAGTAGACCACCACAGCACAGCTAATAAAACTCAAATTTAATCAAGTAATTAAAATAAAAATAGAACATATATAAAATAGATTGTTAGCATAAGTGTACACAAACAAGTAAATAATTGGTTCAAACGCAGATGCCTGTCCTATAAAGATACCATGACTGAATGCTCTAATATTGGCTGTTGGCTAGTTTTTAGAATTGTAATTGGCTGTCACGTCTTCAATCAGTATTATGCTTGGAAACCCTCATTTGTAACAGCGGTCCACCCCTTTTTTTGTGATTGGCTAACTGGATTTTAAATGGAATTCACAACAGGATTCACTTATGATCTGAAGAAGGCTATATTGGCCAAAAGCGCTTATTGGATTTGTTTTTACTCCTGCTTTTTATTTTAATTACTTTATTAAATTCAAGTTTTATTAGCTGTGCTGTGGTGGTCTGCCAAAGGTTTTTTCTTGCAGTTTGTTTTACTTCCTTTAGCAGTGGTAACAGTGTTTCTTCTTCTATACCTAGCAACCAGGGCATCCCTGGACAGGAAAGGGACCCACAGTACTTCTCATGGGTCCAAAGGAACCCATGGTGGACAGCCCAGACTGCCCCAACAGAATCTGCCAGTGGTAGTGGAAGCCACTAGTCCAGGTACACGTCCAGGACCTAGGGTTAAATGTTTTGAATGCAACCAGTGGGGCCATGTGGCATACAGATGTCCATAGAGGCAAGGTGGGTAACAAAAGGTGAGAGAGCCAGAAAGTGGGAAAGGCAAAATGCCAATAGTAGGTTGTCTTGAGACAACAGGGGTATATAACTACCATGCTACAGATGTCCTGATAGGGAAGGATTTTGATGAGGCAGTACTATGTGTTAATGCAGTTACATGCAGTCAGGCTTTGAGACAAGCATGTGGTGTGATAGCCTGGGGAGACCAAGACAGACCACATACTTACAGCCAGGACTGGTGAGGTGGTTACTTTAGGGAGGGAGCTACTCTGTAGCAGCGAGACTGATGGTGAGCCACAGCTACTTGTGAGTACTGAAGTTCCCTTGGACAGAGGGACTGCAAGGGTAGAGGTGAGTAGTAGTACCCAGGCTGACAGTGAGGCACTGCTGTCAGAGGATGCCAGATTTCCTGGGGAAGGGGATCTGGGGAGTGTTACAAAAAGAGAGTTGAGACAGGCTCAGCTCTCAGACCCTACATTGCAAAGGCCTGAGAGAGGTAGCTAGTGAGGGACCTGATTCTCAAGGAAATTTGGAATCTGTATACTGGGACAAATGGTTACTGTATATAGAGTGGACCCCTGAAGGAGGGCTACAAGGTGGGAGAATACAACAGTTGGTAGTGCCTAGAGCCTACTGTCTGGCACTTCTAGCCATAGCCCATGATATTCCCTTTGCAGGTCATATGAGCATAAAACGTACAATGTGGCATATTATGCAGAACTTCTATTGGCCTGGAATTTCCAAAGATGTAACAGGGTACTGCAGGACCTGTGAACAGTGCCAAAAGGTAGGCAAGGCAGGAGACAAGGTGAAAGCTCCTTTGTTGCCTTTGCCTGTGATTAAGGAGCCATTTCAGAGAGTAGCTATGGATATTGTGCAGCCTCATGAGTACCCCAAGTTCCACAGGGGAAAAAGTATATCCTAGTGGTAGTAGATTATGCTACAAGATACCCTGAGACAGTGGCTTTGTCTTCTATTGAGGCAGAAAAGGTGGCAAATGCTTTGTTAGATATTTTCAGCAGGGTAGGTTTCCCAAAAAAATACTGACTGACTGAGGTGCCAATTTCATGTCAGACCTGCTGGCTTGTCTGTGGAAGTACGGTGGGGTGAAGCACCTGAAGAGCACCCCCTACCATCCCCAGACTAATGGTCTTGTTGAGAGGTTAAACTCTACAATCAAGTCCATGCTACAGGCATTTGCAGACCAGTTTAAGAGGGAGTGGTACAAATATTTGCCCCATCTGTTTGCATAAAGAGAGGTTCCCCAGGAATCCACATGTTTTTCACCCTTTGAGTTGCTGTATGGGCATAGGGTGAGGGCGACCTCTAGATTTAATTCAAGAGGAGTGGGAAGGTGAGTGTGATCCTCACAAGGAGTCTGTTGTGGCATATTTCCTAAACCTCAAGACAAGGCTCAGGGAACTCATGGGTTTGGCCCAGGAGAACCTGGCAGAAGCTCAACAACAGAAAATGGTATAGTATGACAGGAATGCTCGAGCAAGAGAGTATGCTGTAGGGCAGCAGGTAATGGTTCTCATTCCTGTCAGACACAACAGGCTGCAAGCAGCTTGGGAGGGACCCTACAAGGTAGTAAGAAAGGTAAGTGATGCTAACTACATGGTGGAACTGCTAGGCAAGAAGCAGGGGCACAAAGTGTACCATGCTAACATGATGAAACCTTACCATGATAGGGAGGCCCTTGTGCTGAGTATTTTCAGTGGGTTGCGGGAGGAGTCTGAGGGAGATCTGGTGACTGATCTCCTCAGTGAAGCTAGGACTGACTCCTCAGTGGAAGAGGTAGCAATGTCCCAACAGCTATTTCCTACCCAGGTTTGAGAAATCCAAGCAGTGTTACAGGAGTTTGGGGACATGTTCACTTGGAAACCAGGGTGCACCCACCTGGTGCAGCACCAGGTGGATACAGGACCCCAAAGGCCTATTAGGCAGGCCCCTTATAGGGTGCCTGAGAGAGTCAAACAGACTTTGAGGGAGGAAATACAGGAGATTTTGGAACTAGGGGTAATTCAAGAGTCTAACAATCCCTGGGCCTCCCCAGTGGTGCTGGTGCCAAAGAAGGATGGCAGCACCAGGTTCTGTGTGGACTACAGGAAATTAAATAGTCACACAGAGTCAGATGCTTATCCCATGCCTAGGACATATGAGGCTCTAGAGCAGCTGTGCGGGGCTAAGTATCTTATAACTATTGCTCTTATCAAGAGTTATTGGCAGGTGCCCTTGACACCCAGTGCTAAAGAAAAGTCAGTCTTTGTGACTCCTTTTGGCTTGAATGAGTTCACAAAGATGCCCTTTGGGATGGAAAATGCCCCAGTGACATTCCAGAGGCTGGTAGATCATATCCTAGCAGAAGCAGGAAGGTTTTCCCTTGCTTATCTAGATGATTATAACCATCTACAGCCATTCCTGGCAAGAGCACCTTCAACATGTCAGGGAGGTGCTGGGCAGACTACAGAGGGCAAGGTTGACCATTAAGCCGAGCAAATGTCAGGTGGGTATGGCAGAGGTCTCCTACCTGAGACATAGAGTGGGGAGTGGTAAGATCAGGCCAGAACCTGCCAAAGTGGAAGCCATTCAGGCATGGCCTGCACCTGTTACCAAAAAGCAGATGAGGGCATTCTTAGGGACAGCAGGGTACTACAGAAAGTTTGTCCCCATTATAGTACCACAGCTGCTCCCCTCACAGACCTGACAAGGAAGAACAGGCCAGATAAGGTAATGTGGACCACAGCATGTGAGCAGGCATTCCAGAAGCTCATAGAAGCTTTGGGAGGATCCCCTGTGTTAGCCAGTACAGATTACAGCAAAGAATTTATTGTGCAGGTGGATGCTTTAAACCATGGGGTGGGGGCTGTACCTAGCCAGATTTCTTCAGAGGGAGAAGAGCACCCAGTGGTTTATCTCAGTCATAGGCTCCAAACCAGGGAGGAATGTTATGCAGCTGTAGAAAAGGAATGTCTAGCTATAGTGTGGGCACTGCAGAAATTCAGCTTTATCTGGATGGAAGAAAATTCCCTCTAGTTACAGACCACAATCCCCTAACGTGGTTACACAAAGCCAGCCAGCAAAATGCCAAGTTGCTAAGATGGAGCCTATGGTTGCAAGCATATGATATGGCAGTGCAGCACTGCAGTGGGATTAGCAATGCAGATGGGCTCTCAAGTCATGGAATGGGGTAGGGTATACTCAGATAGATCTAACCCTGTCAAGAAACGTTTCTCAAGGGTCACTTGAAAAACTAGCGTGAGTTCTCCGGGGGGGCGGGGGGTATGTGAAGATATGTAAAGGCTGCCACCCTAGCTAGATAGAATTTTGTAGAGGTTTCTTCTCTTAAATGTGGAAGGACTGTATTGGATGTTGAACTGCAAAAATGTAACAACAGTGCACTCTGCTGTAAGACAGCTGATAAGTGAAGCATTTTATGACTGTTTTTTTATCTCATGGCACAGAGCCATGGTGTCTGAACCAGCAGATTCTTTCTTTTGTTTTGAGACTAGAGTTAATTGCTAGAATTTGCATGTATAATGTCTTTTATTGCTGTAGCTTCCTGACTAGGTGCAAGATCAAAAGGGCTGCTAAACTGAGTTTTTGTTAGCCTGGGAAACAAAGGAGAAAAAATGCTGTAATCTGAAATGAGTCAGTAGTACTGTGTTATCAATTTAAGGACAGAGAAACTCAGAGCATTTTGCATTTGTCTTCAGAACATCCATCACCAGCACTGCCTTGCTCTATATGTAAGTTTATTTTAGTACTGTGTTTGCTCTTAGATATAGATAGGAAATAAAAAGTCTAGTCTAGCTGTTTTTTCTGTACTGATGTCAGAACTTTTCTACTGTATTATTTTAAGCATTTCTCTGTGATCTCTGAACTCTTGACTAGCACTGTGTAGTAAGAAGTATTGTTTTGTGTTCTTATTATTTATTATTAAATATTTTTAAACCTTTCAACTGTGGCTGTTTTATGTACAGATAATTTAAGCTCTAGAGTACATTGTATGAATATGGTGATACTGCACAAAGCCACTTCAAATAAGCCTTGCTGTTCATCACACTTACCATTTGTATAATAATAATATTGCACAGTAATAATTGGACAACCTTTGATAAGGGCCTTATTAGTAGCTGATATTAGTGGCTGGTGGTGATGAGTACTACCTTATAGCCTGGCAGGAAGGGGCATAGCTGGAGAACCTGTGCCAGTCTTCCAGAGGAGTGTCTGTTTGCATATAACTCATATCTTAAAGTAAGTGTGTGTGTGTGTGTGTGTGTGTGTGTGTGTGTGTGTGTGTGTGTGTGTGTGTGTGTGTGTGTGTCAGCTACTTGGGCAGGGACACAATGCACTGGTTGGACAGAGAGGGTGCTGGGGGCTAGCTTGACCACTAGGCTGAGATCTGGACCCTATAGCTGTGTCAGTGGGGAGTCTTTTTGGGAATCTGGAGAGAAAGGGAGACACAAGCCCCAGACTGACTGTGATCTCTGTGCACTCTTAAGGGAAATTGTACTTTACTGTGTGTGTATTTATTATCCTTCCCAATATGGACACCCCTCACTCATAGCCGGCCTTAGGCATAGGCCAACTAGGTGACTGCCTAGGGTGCCACTCTAGCAGGGGTGCTTTTCCAGTATTTATTTGGTGTAGGTAGACCAGGATGGGGGCACCAGGTAGTGTGGTGGGGGTGCCATGGAGCCCTTTTGCATAGGGCACCAGTTGACCTAAAGCTGGTCCAGCCCTCACTGGTGTTAGTGGTGAGGATTGAGACTCCTTGATTGCTGGGCAACTGCATGGGCATCACAGATTTCTTCAATCATCTATGTATGTATTGTTTGTCAGATTTTCTCTATTTACTCATAAATATAAACCACTACTGTTTTGTATACTGTACATTGTTTTTTAGACTGTGATATAACCTGGGCTGAGCCTGTAATTGGTCATTGTTGAACCAATGTTATAACCTGGTAAACAAATTTAAATTAAGTAAATAAATAAATGAAAAAAGTCAAACGCTAGTATTTTTTTCATGATGCTGCTCAGGACTAGTCCTGCAAATCTCATTTTCAGACATAAATGTGTTATTTTTGGGATTGCATTTGAAAGGTCATGTATAACCTGTACAGATGGTAATATCAATTAGACAGACTATCTTGCATCTGGTTTGTTTGACTGTAGTGAAGCTTGTGCAAAAACAGCTTAACTCTCACTCCCTGAATATTACAGTCTTGTCAGGCTCATTCTCAAGGAGTTTTCTTTTTTCCTTCACTCATCTGATATCGTTCAGGATGACCATAAGGGGGAAGTAGGAAAATAGCTTTATCGAAGGCAATTAAAACCTACCTGTTCTGCTTTCCCCCTAAGGACATATAAAGTTGTTCTGTCTCATCTGTTTCTCCTTCTTCCTCCTAATCCTTTCCACATTCTCGCTAAAAATCAGCCATTTCCTTCCATCTTTCAGCCAAAGTAAGCAAAACCTCCAAAGAAGGGAGCTCTGAAACACATAGATAAAGCAACACCTGAACTGTGCCCAGTAAATACCCAGGCAGCAGTAATGTACCCTGTCTTAGCTCTGTTAAATGTAAGGTCACACTCCTCGGCATCATTCTTCTGGATTGGTGTTTTGTTTGGTATTGGATGTAAACTTAAGTTCTTTATAAAATCCACAGGCTAAAAGACCTATGTGTCAACATGACTAGAGTTGGCATTGAACAGCTAAAGTCCCTTACCCACATAGCTGAAATGGACAATTTACATCCAAAGTAGGACAACCTTACACATAGTAATCAAAAGCAGAGTTAACATTGTTCTTTGACCATCTCACCTGACCCTTCTTTTCTCTCTGATGTAGTGTACATGCCATTGCCTTTACATTTTACAACTGTTATGCCTTTCTACATGCCCCTTCACCTCTGCTTAACTGTATTTGCTCCAGCATTCTTTTATCATTTTTGTAGTAATGAACAATTTGACATTTGTGACACTATATCAAGCTACATATTGTACTCGCACCACCAACCACTACTCAAGACATTTATGACATCATTTCAAGCTACATATTATACTCACACCACCAACCACTACTCAAGACAGTTATGACATCACATCAAGCTATATATTGTACTCGCACCTCCAACCACTACCCAATCACACTCAACACACACTCCCTTCATGATGTCACTGAATCTATTGAATACCACTTACATCCATCTCTTCAAACACACCTACACAGAATTCATGCCTGCACATACAGCAACACACACAACATACCAATAAAAAAACCCTAACATACACCCTTCCACAATCAGCAATAATTCAACTGTGAGGAGAAACTCATCCTAACCCTGGTCTCACTGAGCAATCTCTCTCTACCTCCTATCCAACTCACTCCACCCCCTTCCCCAATATATCCTATCAGACACAGGAACTATCCTAGTTTAAAACTATTCCATATCAATATCAGAAGCTTGTGCAACCAGTTTCATTACCTTTCTGATTTGGGTGAGCAGCACTCCACCAACATCCTGGCTATCACAAAAACATGTCTGAAACCTCACATCAAAGATGAGGAAATCCTACCTCCAAGCTATAATATCTATATAGCAAACTGCACCAGTAAAAAGGCAGGTTGTGTAAGTACTATTTATCAAAATACAAAATAAATTTCTTCATACCTATCACCTATTGCCCTACCCCAATTTCCTAAAGGAATCACTCATAGCCTTATATCATATTTGTCTGTTCTCAACTAGTCCATACCTCATAATCGACCCCAATGTTACACACTTATAAAATATGTATCTGTTCTGCTTACATTGTACTCACTACTTCTCTACTATCATTTCCCTAAATAATTTTGAGTATAAGTACTGCACAAATGAGTAGGTGGATTCCATAATTTTCTCTACCCATACAGCTTGCACTTAACTTTTTCCTGTCCTATAACCTGATTTTCTACTATGATGATTTAATTTCTCCAAGATTTTTGAGTTTCTACTACCATGACAGGAGTGAACCCCGTTCCTCAGTCAAAGTATGATTAAAGTTCATGAAAATTATATTGTTTCATTCTTTGATGGTAGCCAAAAGTGCTTTTCTCAACACCTGCAATGCACCCAGAAATGACTCCTTCTGCAATTCATATGGAGTTAAATATATCAATAATATATCTAGGTAGGATTATAAATTATTTTTTGTAAGATCCATTGCTCCTTCTACTATTGGAACTGTCTGGATATGCTTCTTCGACAATGCCCTCATTTCTGCCTGTAAATGCTAGTATTTTATGACTTGTGTGTCCCTCGGTACATAAGACACTGTAGTCACTGGGTGTAGCAATTTCAATGATCAATGCTACTCTTGTCTTCTTTTCATGCACTACTGTATCTAATTTTCTTGCATCTGTTTTTTGAACTGTTGATGATAAGTGATCACAAGTGATATAAACTTCATCATTTTCCATATCACTTTGTGGCTCTTGTTTCCAATACTTTTCAGCTACTTCAATATTATAATGTTTGCACAATCCCCAATGCAACAGTCTTTCCACATTATTATACCCTTCAGTATACAGTCCTTCTACCATTACTGTATCACACCCAGCAACAAGATGTGTGATTGTTTCCAGGTCTGATTTACAAAACCTGCATTTGTCTGTTTCTCCCACACATTCAATGAACTTTGTAAACCAATGTATATGTAGCCCACTATCATGGGCCGCCAATATTAACCTTTCATCTTTTGGTTTAAATTCACCTCTCTTCAAACATTCCTGCATTCGGTCCTGATCAACATGAGGTTGTTTCAAGAGTTTTCTGTACTTACAACTATATTTATGCATTTTCCACATTTCTTGCCTTCTTATCTGATCCTTCATCTTATATTCTTTATTTTGTTTGGCACATTCAGTTGCTGCCTGGTTTTTTTTATACTTCTGGTTTAACTTCCATTCCCGTTTGACACTGATACGTTTCTGCTAAAGATTCAAAGATTCAAAGAAACTTTATTGTCATTTAGAAAACACAAGTGCTCCCTAAATTAAATTTTTGAGTGTCAGCTCTTTTAGGTCTTAAAGAAAAAGCAATAAGTATAGTACATTAGTATATGCCTGGTAGCTGATGCACATGCTTGTACACTATTTATATACACTGGACAACATAGACTAATAGATGATTAACAAATGAAAAGGAAAGTACACCATACACAGAGGTGAGATTGGGTGATATTGCACATAAGGAAGTGATTAGACTTGCACTTGAATGAGATATATTAATTTTAGTATGTAATAAATAAACAGAATTACTGTATTTAAAAAAGGAAAAGAATGAGAGTGTAATAATCTGTTATAGTTGTCATACATCCAGATGTATGCATGCTTTAATGAGTCTTATTGCATTTGGATAAAAACTGTTCATGAATCTGGAGGTCATGCAGCGGATACTCCGTAACCTTCTACCAGATGAAAATTTAATGAACCAACCATGCCCTGGATGAGAAGTGTCACTCAGTATTTTGCGGGACCTCTTTTTACATCTCAGTTCAAAGAGGTCCTGTAAGGTAAGAAGACTAGTGCCCATGATCTTTTCTGCTGTTCTTATTATTCTTTGTGGCTACTTCCTTTCATCCCTTGTGCTATTACCGACCCATACAGTGATAATGCCCACAGTGGCTCCCCTGCAGAAGGCATTTAGAGCATTCCTAGAGAGTTTTGCTTTTTTAAGCCTTCTTAGGAAATGTAGTTGCTGATGGGCTTTTTTAATTATCTGACTTGTGTTTGTACTTCAAGAAAGATCCTCCGATATGAATTTTGTAGTTTGGACTCTCTCCATTTCTTCACTGTTGATCATGAGGGGCAGGTGTATGGCAGAGTTTTTTCTGAAGACAACAATGATTTTGTTTGTTTTATTGACGTTCAGGTCCAAATCGTTGTTATTGCGCCATTCAGTCAGGGAGTTACCTCATTCCTATACCCACTCTTGTCATCACCACTTATGAGTCCCACCATTGTGGAGTCATCTGTGAATTTGATCGTGGTTGTTGCTAACTTTCGCAAAGTAGTCATGAGTAAGGATTGTGAACAGTAGAGGACTCAGCACATAGCCCTGGGGTACACCAGTATTGATGGTAATACTCCCTGAAGTGTTGTTACCAGCACAGGTCTTTTGTGGTCTTCCAGTCAGGAAATCAAGGATCCAGTTGCACAGCCCTTTATTTATGCCAAGATTGATTAGCTTTTGTATAAGTTGCACTGGAATCACTGTATTGAATGCTGAGCTGAAATCTATAAACAACAGCCTGGCATAGTTGTTCTTCTCTTCAAGATGCTCTAATGTGAGGTGATATGTCACCGAAATGGAATCAGAAATTGAGCTATTTGTCCAGTAGGCAAACTGCAGCTGGTCAAAGAACTTTGGTAGCACTGTAATCAAATGCCTTTTAACCAGTCTTTCAAAGCATTTCATTACATTTGATGTAACAGCCACTGGCCTGTAATCATTTAAGCAGGTGGGGTTGGATTTTTTGGGGCAGAGGGATTATGTTGATAACTTTGAAGCATGCTAGTACTTTTTCCTGGACAAGTGAGGTACTGAAGATCTCCATCAGGACTATGCTGAGTTCATCTGCACAACCTTTCAATATTTCCCCAGAATGTTTTCTGGGACAGCAGCCTTCCCATGGTTCACTTTCCTCAGCTGGTTACTTATATTTACAGCATTGAAGTTGAGTACTGCCTCCTTTTGGTGATCGAGAAGCTTTACAGCCTCCAGGTTGTTTTTCCTCGACAAACCTGCCATAAAATTTGTTTAGACTGTCCAGAAATTCAGTGCTATCATCACACTGAGCTGACTTGTTCTTGTAGTCAGTTAGCTGTTGAATACCACCCCACAGGCTTCTTGAGTCTTTTGCATTCTTGAAGCATCCTTGTATCCTATTTCCATACTCCCTCTTGGCCTCCTTGATAACCTTTTTTTAGGTTAGCCCTTGCCACACTCAGATCTTTCCTATCCTTTGCCGTGTTTCTTGCCCTCAGCATCTTGTACACCTTGCTGTTTAGCCATGGTTTTTGTTTGGCTCTTACTTTAATATTTTTGATGATCATTACATCCTCCATGCATTTGGATATGTAAGCTATAATTGTCTCAGTATATTCAGCTATGTTCACCAGATTATTCACCATGTCTGCCTCCCTGAAGACATGGTTTGTGGTATCAAAGCACCCCCTGAGATTTTCCATGGCTCCTTCATGCCAGATCCTGATTTGTTTCAGAGTGGGTTTATCTCTGATCAAGAGAGGTTTGTAAGCTGGTATTAGCTTTATGGAGATGTGATCAGAGCCACCTAGGTTTGGTTGTTGCATAGCTCTGTATGCCCCTTTCATGTTAATGTAAACCTTGTCCAGAGTATTTGCTCCCCTTGTGGGAAAATCCACAATTTGGTAGTAACTGGGTAGCACCTCCTTAAGATCTGCCTTGTTGAAGTCACCATCTATCATAAATGCACAGTCAGAATTCTTGCATTGCAACTCACATATAGTATTATTCAGTATATTTGATTCTTCTGTAATGTTAGCACTCGGTGGTATATATGCAGATGCTACATAGACACCATTTAGTTCTCTGGGCACATAAAATTGTCTGCATTTCAGTATCAGAAATTCCACATTTACAGATCAGTGTTCAATCACAATGTTGCAGTTTTTGCACCAGCTATCATTCACAAAAATGCACACTCCACTTCTTTTCCACACACAGCTAGATTCCTATCAGCTCTGACCAAAGTGAAACCATCAAGACTTACAACACTGTCATTAATTCTGTTATTTAGCCAAGTCTCTGTGAAGATTAAAAGACAGGAATTTTTCACTGTGTTTGTGGTATTGACCTCAAGTCTAAGAAAGCCTATCTTGTTGTGTAATAAGCATACATTTGCTAACAGAACTGAGGGAAGTACAAGCATATGAGGGTTTGTTTTCAATCTGGCAGCAATTCTAGCTCTACAACCTCTTTTCCTGGTTCTTTTGCATCTCTTACTTTTGGGATTCATCCTGATTGTTCCAGAATCTTCCATTTCCTGATTAAGGTGTATTGAAGCTTGTTTAGTTAGAATGCTGAGTTCCAGCAGTTCTGTGAGGGTTGTAGGCCCCAGATGCTAGCATTCCTGTATCACAAGCTAACACAGCCTTTACAACTTTCACTATGTTTGCATCTTGTGAGGTCAGCAGATATGTATGCAGTCCTAAAATTGCAGATCTATACATGAAATCAGATATGAGGAGGCCCATACCTCCTTCAAAATGGGAAATATATAATCTTGGTATATGTTTCGCTGTCCAACTGATCCAATAACTTTTGGGGCCAGTCAATAACTCCAAAACTGAGCTAGGACAGAAAGAACAAATCGGTTTGTAGACTGGACTTTGTTCCTAGTTGTCAGAGCTGTTTTCAGTATTAATTTTAGTCTTCTAAAATATTTCTTACAAAGTTTTATTTGCATTTGTTCATGCTTTATTGTTGATCCTTCATCAGTTCCCAAATATTTATACACTGTCTCTTGTTCTTTCATATCACATTCCTGTCCCAGACTGATAATTTCTTGGCACTTCAACTTTCCTGCTTTAAAGGTTGCTTTTGTACATTTATCAGGACCAAATGACATTCTTATATCATCTGAGAAACTTTTGACCACTTGTACTTGTACTTTCAGTTCCTTATCTGATGTACTGTACAGTTTTAATCATGCACAAAAAGAAGGTGAGAAGTCTTTACGCTTTGTTGTTTTCTGGGAGCCAAATTGTAACCATGACCTAATCTGTTAAGTAGACAACTTAATAGGTTAAGGGCAAGACAAAAGAACAGCTGTGATAAAGAGTTACTTTGAAATACCTCCCTTTGAATTTTTATCCGTGGAATAATAATTTGTCCTTTACCATGTCTTAACTGCAAAGTGGTTTGCCACTGTTTCATGGTCATTGTAGTGTAATTGATCAGTATACTGTCCTTCTTATACATTCGTAAGCACTCTTTTATCCATGAATGATGTGGGATGCTGTCAAAAGCTTTTTAGTAGTCTATCCAAGCAATACTTTGATTCTTCCTCCTTTTACAATTCTCCATTATGCCTTTATTTAACAACAAACGATCCTTTGTTCTAAATGGAGTTCTTCTGTTACCCTTTTGTCACCCTTTTTTCTATTGCCTTGATTGAGTTTTCTTCTAAATGACTATACACTGTCTTGGCATCAGTTCCAGTGTATAGTTTACACATCATCAGAAGGCAAGTTATTGGTCTATATTTCTTAGGATAGCTGGCATATTTGCTCTTAAGGAGGAGTATTGTTTTTCCTGTTGTTAACCAATTCAAGGTGCTCAAATAAATAGTTTGTACTCATGGCTAAATCTTCAAGTAAAGATGTCATACTTTTAGCCAGATGTTAGATACTGCATCTGGGCATGGGGTTTTCCAATTAGGAGCTTTTCTTAATTCTGTTTCAATTTCTCTGGCTATTACTTCATCCCATTTCATATCATGTACATTTGAACTTCTTATTCTTTCTTTACTACTTCTGTACATTCAATATCTTTATGTTTCACCGGTTCTTCATAGTTATTTCTTCAAATGTTTCTATTTCTTTCTTTTTTGGTGGTGTTTCTATTCCTTTTGTCTTGTTTCCCAAATTGCTTACTTTGTACTTTTCATTTATATTTATCTGCATATCTTCTAAGCTTTTCTGCTTGTGCTGACAACTTTAGTTTATTATTTGCAATAGTGTATGCCAGATCATGATCTCTTCTGATACTGCCTATTGCTTTTATCATATCTATATTTCTGAGTATATTTGTTGATCTGTTCCCACTTCTATACTCTTCTAACAGTAACACTTCTTGCCTTAATTGGTTTATATTTTTCTCTATTCAATACTTCCATGATGGCATTTGATTTATTCCCTTCCATTCCCTTACTGCCCTGTTTTTTTGTGGTAAGAGTTTATCTGTTATTGATTCAGTTGCATGGTAAAGTATCCTATTTATTTTTGTTATATTGAATGAATTTCTATGAAAAGTCAAGATTATTGTGTTCATTTGTTTTAGCAAACGTCAAACATTTTGAGCCTTATTGACTTTCTGTAGTCTATTTATTTCATTGACTTTAATATATTTCACCATCTCTATTAAATCAAGCAACTTTTTCTTTAGATCATTTTCTTCTAAACTGAGGGCACATTCTTTGTTCTCAATTTCTTGTGGACATTCTACAGACAGTTCCAGAACATCTTCCTGTGTCATATTCTCTTTAATTTCATCTTGTGTCATCTATTGCTCTTTCATATGGGAACTCACTAGCCTTTCACTCCATAACATTGACTGCATCAGAGTTGCCACAGTTTCCTGTTCCTTTCCTTGGTGTGTAACTCCAACTGAACTTTTATGCTGGTTTCCTACTGAAGGCTGTAAAGTATCTTCATATGGCAACTGATCAGATGTTTCCCACTCCACTGGTTTCTCCTTAATTTGGCAATTTTAATTACTCTATCCTACTGTGGTGTTATCAGTTAGATTTTCTACATTAAATACTTTACTTCACAGATCCATACCCCCAGCTTCTATTTCTTTAACTTCTCCATTACTAATCCCTTTCTATTTTCCATCTTTGTTTCTTATTTTTATGTTGGAAACTTTTCTGTGTCTGGGTGCCTTTGCCCGCATTTCTCTTCAAATATATTTTTGTATTAATTAGCTGTGCTTTCTCCTTTGCATAAATATTGCACAGTAGTAAATGTCTTTTTTTTCCCTTGTCCATACTTCTTCTTCAGGTGCCTCCTGCTCCTCCTGTTTCTAATTACTTGGGAGGCTCATTTTTCCATCATGCTATAATATAACATATGTTAGACTTTCTACACTAAATCCTTCACTTTGCTGGTATTCCATAACTTCAGCTTTTATTTATTTTTAACTTCTACTTTACTGATCTTCTGGTCTAATCCCCCCCCCTTGTGATCTTATTTTTTGTATTGTGAAACTTTCCATATTTGCATGCCTTTGCCTGTAGTTCTCTTAGAATACATTTGGGGTTTCTTTTTGTATTAATTAATTTGGCTTTCTCCTTTGCATAAATATTGCACCATATCAGATATCTCTTTCTTTCCTAAATCCATATTTCTTTTTTATACATTTCAAAAATCTCTAAATTTTGTTCTTTATATTTTCACACCTCCTTAGTCACTTCTTTTTCCAAACAGCCTAAGGTTTCTTGGTCTATCAAGTGTTTTTCATGAATCTCTTGTATTAATGAACACAATTGAAGCTTTTGGCAGTTTTTCTTGTGCAAGTATTTTTCTTTCCTCTAATTTCTCTCTAAACCTTTTTATATAACTTCTATTTGGAAATTCTGGGCTTCTAGCAAAATAGTTTATATAATTTATTTTTTATCCTCAATAGTCCACTCTATTATCTTTATGGCTCATTTTGGCCTTGTGATGTCCCCAGTCTGGGCCAGTAATCAAGAAACCTGAATCCTCACCACTGTTACTGGAGTGGGACATTCACTTGCAATACAAATGGATACACTCAGTATTTCCAGATGCAGACCTCTCTGCATCAAGCTCCCTTAAGAGCACACATGGAACACACTCAGCTCAGGGTCTGGGTTTCTCTATCTGTCTCCCTCCATGTTCCCAGTAAGACTCCTCCACTGGTACAGCTGCAGAGTTAAGTTCTCAGACGAGTGCCCAAGCCAAGGCTTCCATCTCTCTTTCTGTGAAACCAGTGCTTTGTGTCCCTGCTCCAAGTAGCTGATACACACACACACACACACACACACACACACACACACACACACACACACACACACACACTTTGAGATTTGATTTGCACACAGACACATGGGCACGAGTGCGCTTACACACACACACACACACACACACACACACACACACACACACACACACACACACACACACATCTGGGAAAGGCTGGCACAGGTTTACTAACTATGCCCCCTTCTGCCCAGATTATAAGGTGGTTATTATTGCCAACAGGCACTACAAAGGCAGCTACTTAAGGCTCTTGCAAGGGTACCCAATTATACTGAGTGAAATTAATATTAATACAAATGATAATGTTGACAAAACATCAAGGTTTTCAGAAGGAGCCAGAGTTATCACCAAATATATATATATATATATATATATATATATATATATATATATATATATATATATATATATATATACAAATTCTCTCAAATATTTTCTAAAAAGAACCAGCCACAATGAAAAGCATGACTATATTTAATAATAAATAGTAAAAGAACAAGAACATACTAAATATCTATTTACAGTAAATATCCAAGTTTTAGTTACAGGAAATATTGAAAATAACACAGCTGGAAAGAGTAACACAGTTGCAGAAAAACAATAGTTAACTATTCTCACTATATTTTCCTGACTGATCTAGAGAATTACTGTTCTTACTTACTGACTAGACGAAGTAGGTGAGTGGTCTTCCTCCTTTGTCAGGTTCCAAGGAAAGACTGCTCCTGAGACTTCAGTCTCCTCTAATATGAAAACATTATTTCTGTACAGAATGATATCACATACATCTTGTCATCTGACGTCTGGATCCCATCCAAACCAATTGCTAGAAGCTGTCAGGATTTTGGAGCCTACATGTCAATAATACACACACAAGAGCATTGCTCAGATCTGGTATAGCTGTTCAAAGTCATAAAAGCATTTTAACACTTCTACACCTCCTACAAAGATACTTAGCCATACATCTTACAGAAATTGCCTCACTGGCTTCATTCAAAAATGTGAGATAACATCTTTACGGCCTAGGTCCAGTAGTTTAATTATCTTACTATTGTTAAAGTTTGGGCTCAACCTCTTCTCTTCTAGTATCATCTGTCAAAACATAAAAATGTAATTCAGTTACAGTAATACATATACATTTCTTTTCTTTACAGCAGGGCACACTGTTGACACATTTTAACAGAAGCAACTTTACAAAATACATTTTTAAACACAAACATCTGTACAAATCAGTTTGATACACAAATGGCATAGAATTATTTACTGAATTCCTGTTAGCTGTGCTGGCATATGTTATACATCCACTGCCCTACATCTCATTGCTTGGCTGGCAGTATCCCCTATTGTCACAGGCCTATCAGTTTTTGTGATTTTTATGCACTACTACTTTCTTCTACAATGGGGGGGGCAGCTGTATGACTATATTGATTATATAGTAACTTCTCTAGTAACTTTTGCTATACATACAACATGTATAAGAAATTAATGTTTTAGCAAACTTCACCTTCAGGAATGTTAACTACGACTCAGAACTAATAAGCTGTATGAAAACTGACCCATGTTTCACTGAATTAATATTTCTTCTCATTTAAATGAACTTCAATAAAATCTATTGACTGTAAATTATTCAGGTCTATATTAGATCATCAAAGTGTTAATAATTCGAATGGTCTAATATTGATCTGAAAACAGCGAACACTGAAAATAGTGAAGCTGCAGATAACCACATTTTTTTCCTAGGGAAAGAATTTGGTTGTCCGTTTCTGTGGCTTCGCTATTTTCAGCACTGTGGTGGAAAGTTACAGGTTGGGCTCAGGTAAGTGTGCGATTGTGTGGACGTTAGGGCGGGGTATGGAATATCACCTTAACTCCATTATTATAAAAATATGCTCTCATTTATGGATTACGATGGAATCTGTAAATTTTCTAATAAAAAAATGAATAAAGGTGAAGGGCAATCATGGCCACATTGCCACAGCTAACAATAACTAACAATGGGTGCGTGACTTGTGTGTGGAACACAGGTGATGTGCACACCCAAGGAAAGTGGGAGACTGAAACGATGTGGACTACGGTTGAAGAAGAGGGACATACAAGACAGATGAGGGAATAGAAAAATCAGAGGGGGAAGTCAGAGAGACACTGGCAATTTTTTGGTAGGAATAGAGTCCCTTATTTATTTATTTATTTATTTATTTATTTATTTATTTATTTATTTATTTATTTGGGAGTAGACAGAAAGGTAAAGACAGGAAAGGAGAAGGAGAGGGCCATCACACCAGGTATACCCATAGAACAAATACCACAACACATTACAGACAAATACTAAACAAACATACTAGTACCCAGAAGCAATAAGTTCCAATCTAAACCCAAGAAACCAAAAACAATGTAACTTAAAATAATTTAAAATTCTGTAGAAAAAATATTTATTAGCAAAGCTTTTGACACAACTCTTTATCATTGCGTATAAAAACACAATGAACCTAGTTGCTTCTTATATACCACAGTTAATTAAAATAGCAATTAGAAAATCAATTAAATCACAGCCTAATTTAACAATTAAACATTTATTAAAAAATTAAAGACCTCTTCTTTAAAACAGGTTTAATACTGCTAGTGCCATTCAGCCCTGGATGTATATAAGCCTGAAAATAGTTAAACCATTAATATTCCATACATTCAGTGTTTAACACTATATCACCTGCTCTGTCACTCTTGTTCATAACACAACTAACGTAAAAAAATTATGATTATCATCAGTATTTGCTAAGGTGTTACTTTCAATGTTTCTATGTATATCTGGGAGATTATGTGAAATCAATTCTTTTAACATTATATTAGTCTTTCCTACATAAAAAACAAGTACATATTTCATAGATAGCCAAATAAATCACATTTTTAGTTTTAGAAGTAGCAAAACTTTGAAAACTAAAGATCTTATTAGTTATATGATATTTAAATGTATTATTTATATCTATATAGCTACAAAATTGGCAATCATAACATGGAACAGTACCCTCTGTTGCTATATTATTATTAGATGAAAAACTAAAGTATTTAAAACAAAATTGCTGTCTTAGATTTCTCTCTTATATACAAAATTAGGATGTTGACCTATAATTTCTTTAATACTTTCAGAAGATCATAAAATAGACAATTCTTTTATGATAGCCTTAATTTTATTGGTATGAGTATTATATTTTATCTGATATCTGATTTATGGTCTAGAAACTACATGTCTAGTCCATGTTCTATTAATCAGAAAAATATGGTCTAGCTAAATTTTCTCTTGGCCCTGTTTAAAATATATGGGTGTTGCAGTCCTATTGCTGTATTCAGAATACATTTCATTAAGTTGTGATACACAATCACTATACTTACTATTAAGCCTACTGGCTCTTAAAAAATGATTATGTATGATACCACTATAAATGTGAGTTGGGTACATACTAAAAGCATGTAGATATCATATGACAGACAAAGGTTGGGAAAAAAACAGTAAGGAGAGGTAATTTATACAGAGGGCACACTGCACAACATGAGCAATGGAAAGTAGGCAAACAGGGTGGGGATGCATACCAGCCATGGTAAAATGCAGAAAAAAATATCTTCCTATGGGATCAGATTACAGTATGTTGAAAACTGTGTAGCAGTCACACTTGAATGTGTATAAGCAATGGTAGATGTGTGTTGGAAATAAGACTCACAGTACACATTGGATAAATAAGCACATATCCAAGCAGTCTATCAGTAGTTTGAGTGGAAGCCAATCAACTTCTCATATGAACACATGCAGATCTAACAATGCTAGATAACTCCAGCAGAGGACAGAACTGAACCTCTGACCATGCATATGAAATGCAAACAACCAAACACAGTGCCAATCAATAGTACTGCAGCAAGGCAGCAAAATGGCTGCAAAATGCAAATGTAGGTGTACAAAACTCAAAAAAATGTGTAATGGAACACATCCATGTCACACACATATTCCATGTCAAAGGCAATACACAGCTGTACGTATAAGTAAGTGTGTGTGTGTGTGTGTGTGCGTGTGTGTGCGTGTAGGTATATATATATATATATATATATATATATATATATATATATATATATGGGTTCACTTTATAATTTCGAAATACTGAAATACCGAATTTCAGTATTTCGAAATCATAAAGTCAAAAACTGAAAACTGCAAAAATGACACATGCACAATCATCAGTTACTGTGTACAACTATAAGCATGACAGCTACATGGTATGCATGCACAATAGTGCATATTCACTCCAGTCAATTATATGGCAATCAGCATGTTGGCAGCATAACACAAATGGAGCACACAGACAATACTTTCTAACCAGAGGGACTAGACTGATGGGATTGACCCTCGCAAATGACCTCATAGGATATCTCCTTAAATGAATCATTCATAGCCCATGCCATATCCTGGAAAAATGTCCACATCATAGCCCTCATCTGTATTTGAAAGACATCGGTCACAACCTCTCAGATATTGTCTTGATAATCGTTTCTGCTCCGATCCTGACATTGTCTCCTCTGGGGAGCAGCAGGTGCGGGTCCGGTTTCTTCATCATCATCGTCATTATCAAACATCTCTGGGAATGGCCTGGCATGTGATCATCATCTCTGTCTGATTGACAGTTGTCCATGGGTCCCATACTCTGTCAAGATGAAATGCAAAACATGACAAATGAAAAGCAAATATCTGTCACACTGTACATTCCCATGAAGAACATAGCTGACCTTATACTGAAACCAATGTGCACATCTGCAAGCTAACATTCTTAATTAACATTGCATCCACTTGTGAGTTCTGCAAATACAAATATAACACTGAAGGTCTAGTAGCATACATCAAAGTTGTTACTTAAAACACAGTTCATTTTGAAATGGTGTAAACATTAGCCAGTAGCACATGTATAATCAACACAGATGCTGCTAGTGAATGGCTCCTAATGCACAGAACAGCTTCCCTGTGTCACTTTATCTATAGTTATGGGCATGTCTAATAAAAGAAAATGCCAGGGAGAATATACCCATCACCAGTGTGAGCAGTTCAATCAAGGCTGTGCAATGGCATACATACCACAGCTCATCGGAGGGAATCATGATATCACCTAGACATTTGAATATTGGCCAGTATGAAGTATGGCAAGCATATGAAAAGCAAGCACATGTAAAATTTCCTGGCATTTGAATGGAGTCATAAATGACACTGCCTCATGACACATTCACATAACTGAAATGTGACAAAATAAACGATTGTAAGCATCAAGATATTATTATTATTAGGGCTTGCACTGTCTAAAAATTTTGTCTGCCTCAGTAAACTGCTCATCTGAGTGTCATTCAGCATCTCATTATTCCATTTCTTTTTCACTGACATGTCTTCCTTGAGCAGATACGTCTGTGTGTGAATGTAAATTGTAGTTTCGGCATGTAATGAGTCATATGAACAGCCAAGTGACATCATTAAAATGAAGGCACTTTTTACAGGACAATATTGTGGAAACTAGGCAAACCAAATGACAAACATCTGAGCCACACAACATGGTAACTGGCTGAACCCACATCAATATAATGAATACACCAGGCTGGATAAGGAAATAGTCATGGTCAGTTGTCTGTCAGGTGCCGGGATCCACCATATTACACATATCACACATGCACTCAAGTCTCTCAACAACAGGTGCTGTTATGACTCCGTCATAGTTCATGTTAGTGTGAACGACTTGAGACATACCTGTCTGGACTATATGAACAGAGACATGACTCGGCTCTCAGACTATGTGTCTCAGGCAGGTATGTCCCTAGCCTTAAGCAGAATTTTACCTTCACCTAGGATGATAACTCAAAACAAACAGAAAATCATTGACTTCAGTAAATTGCTTATTTTCTGGTGTCATTCTAAGGGGATCCAGTATCTGTCTGCCTGAGATGACATGATCGACAGACCTCGATGCTTTGCCAGAGATGGTCTTCATCTGTCACACCAAGGATTTTGGCTACTGGCTAAGGCTCTTGCCACCACCATAGTACATTTTTTAGGCAGTGTCTCAAGGACAAAATTCTCAATGTAAAAACTTCACCTAAAAACATCCTCAAGGTTATGCTGCTAAAGACTAGGAGTCCTAACATGAAACTGCCTACAATGGTAGCAGACCTCACCTTGGAAAACACAGATGTTTGTGCAGTCACAGAGACCTGGTTCAAGGCTATGGAGAGCACCTCAGCCATATCGGGTTACACCTCCTTCCACATGTTCAGACCACAAATTGAAGGCATGAAAACTAAATGAGGTAGTGTATCGATATTCATTAAAGATAAACACACCTCCAGAGTGGTTAAACAGTATGATTCCCTGGAGACAATTCGGGTACAATTAACTGTTGGTAGAATACCTATTCAAGTCATTGCCAGATACAAGACCCTATCCATGAATCAGGACACCCAATATGCTTTTTTGGATCTACTTGAGTCTATCAAGATATATCTGAACACCATGGTTTTGGGTGACTTTAACTCCTCTTTCATTGACTGGCTAAATTTCTCTTGCTCAAACTCACTTGCCCAAAGGTTCCCCGACTTCGGTAAGTCCTATGCCCTGGACCAGCTGGTTGACACTCCCCACAAGGGGTGCCAACATCCTGGATTTGGTGCCTACCAATATGGGAGAACACTGTAGCACCCCCACTGTGAGGTCTTCCCTGATTAGATCTGAACACAACTTAGCCTCATTCGAATTGACTATCACACCTGATCCCCCCCAGCAGCAACTAAACTAAAAAACTTCTCCATAGCAGATTATAACCTCTTACAGGATGGTATAAATAGCTTCATGCACCTCCCCTGTCAGATGGAACTGGCAACTATACTGAATTCTACACCAATGCTTTATACATACACCTGTATAACTGCATTGGCTCAGCTGTACCTGATAGGACCAAAACAAGCTCCTCAAGGAACAGCAAACCTGCCTGGTGGACAACTGCCATTAACAGGCTTTACAATAAGAGGAAGACATTGCTGTCTAAGAGGAAGAGGGAGTCAGCCCTAAACTGTAAACACTCCTTCCTCAGCTTAAACAAGGAAATAAGACTTCTTGTGAAGTCTTCCATAGCAAACTACAAATCCAAATTAGCATTCTCAACTAAGGATAACCATAAGGCATTCTTTAGTTACAGCCATAACCTAAAAGGAAAGGCCCAAGTTTGTGCCAAACTGGTAGTTAATGATACCACATATACTGAACCTGTGGACATATCTAACCTGTTGGCTGACAGGTTCTGTGAAAACTTCACTCCCCTGTCCCTGTCATATGTACACCATGACATCCCTACAATTGTCCATACCTTGTATATCTAAAGAGCAGGTAGTAAACGCCCTATCTAAGGCCAAAAACACAGCATCTATGGGACCTGATAACATCCCAGGTTGCATCCTACATGGGCTCCAACAAGAATTATCAACACCACTGAGTATGCTTTTCAATCATAGTCTAAGCACCAACTTTGTCCCAGCTGAACTGAAAATGGCCACCATTATTCCCTTGCACAAAGGTGGTGCTTCCACTGACCCCGGGAATTATAGACCTATTAACCTGACTAGTATTATCTGCAAGGCCATGGAGCGAATCATCATAGAGCTTATCAACAAAGACATAGATAGTCTCTACACACTTGACCCTACTCAGTTTGGATTTATCGCAGGGAGATCATGCCTGTTAAACCTGGTGGACTTCAAGACAGTCACCAAGGCCCTGGACAAGGGCAAATCTGTGTGTACAGCCTTTCTAGACTTAGCCACGGCTTTTGACACTATCTCCCACTCAGGCATCACTGACAAACACACCCAAGTAGGTATCAACCCTTATATCTTTAGATAAATCACTAACTGGCTCACAGATAGAACATATATAGTCAAAATAGGGGAATCCACCTCCAACTCCAGACCTGTAATCAGTGGTGTTCCACAGGGATCAGTTATGGGACCTCTACTGTTTGGAATCTATTTCTCCAAAGTACAAGCAAAAAATAAAGGTCTATGGCTGACAAAGTTTGCTTATAACTGGGAGTGGTCATAGACTCTCCAAATAATGTCAACATCCTACAAGAAGGTCTTACACAAACAAATGATTGGTGCCAAAGTCATGGCCTTAAACTCAATGCAAAAAACCTGCATTGTCATCCCTTTTGATAAGAGCGATGTTCCTGCTAACTACCACATCAGTAGCAACAACATAAGTACACACCCAATGGTGAGAGACCTGGGCACACAGGTTGACAGCAACCTTATCTTTGATCACCATGTCTCCACTGTAGTAAGAAGAGTATTCTGTATTGCTCATTTCATAAGTAAGGGCACTGCCTCCAGAAAAAAGCAGTTATAACCTCCCTGTACTCTTCCCTCATCAGGCCAATAACTGACTACAACACCCCTTTTGGTATGCACCTTTCCAAGCACCTGCAGTAATTGGAGAGACCACAAAGGTTCCTCAGAAGGAAAATTCAAGGTCTTCAGCATCTCTCCTATGTGGATTGTCTGAAATCACTGTCACATTATTCTGTTTCATACAGAATACTCAGAGGCAATCTCTGTCTTGCATATAATGCAATCTCTAACCATGCTTTATTGGAAATGCTGCACATACACAAGTCAAATGGTACACAGGTTACTCGCTTAACCTGGTATATGACTGTGGCAAAGGAAAATACTGCCAGCCCAGCTAGCTGGAATGTTGTAAATAGTTATATGTCATTTGTGAATATCAGCATGATGCAATTGCTTATGTTATCACTATATTAGAATTGTATGTTATGTATATCAAACTGCTGGAACAGAAGCAATGATCAGAAATGTATATGCAATATTGTAACAGTTTATATATATATATATATATATATATATATATATATATATATATATATATATATTAACAGGAGATTAACCTGCAAAACTTAAGAATACTTGAGACTGAAGTACTTTATTGCTTGGCCATAAACAACAGATGTTATCTTTCGGTTTCAGTCAACAGGAGACAGGATGTCTACACTAGGGGACTCTCTGTGTTGTCTTGAAAGATAGATAATTACTAGAATTGAGATGTGGAAGTGTTTTATTGCTTCAGCTGCACAGCTCTGAGCAAAAGCCTTTCTCTATGTATTTTCACAGGGAGATGCTAAATGCTACAATGGGGTTTAGCTTGGGAACTAAACTCAGGTGACCAAAAGTGATGTCATGCTGCAAAGTATCCCAGCAGTAATATTTGATATTAATTTAAGAAGTCTCTGAGAAACAGGGCATTTTGAATGTTGTCTTTGACCTAACAAGAACATCCACTCACCACCTCCGCACTTGTTTTGCTGTAAGTCATTTAACTAGGATATAGTAATTTATTTTAGATATAGTTAGGAATATAGTAAACAGTAGTTTAGATACTGTCTGTATTTGAGACTCTCCTGCAATGTTGTTTTAAGTATTTTCTGTGATTTTTAATTTTGAAGGCACTGTGAATACATATCTTGTAGCACATTGTTCTTTTATTATTTATTATTAAATATATTTAAACATTTCAATTGTGGCTGGTCTGTTTAGAGATATTTAAGCTTTAGAGTACTTGCATATCTATTTGATGACACTGTACAGGCCACTCCTAATAGCCTGGCCCTTGGTCAAACTACCATTTGGATTGATAGTAACATTGCACAGTAAGATAGGACACCCTTTGCTAAGGGCCTTGAAGTAGCTGATAAGGAACTGGCTGGTGGCAATGAAAACTACCTCATAATCTGGGCAGAAGGGTGCATAGCTGATAAACGTGCCAGCCTTTCCCAGGTGTGTGTGCATGTGCGTGTGTGTGTGTGTGTGTGTGTGTGTGTGTGTGTGTGTGTGTGTGTGTGTGTGTGTGTGTGTGTGTGTGTGTGTGTGTCTGCATGTCTGTATAAATCAAATCTCAAAGTGTGTGTGTGTCAGTTACTTGGGCAGGGGACACAAAGCACTGGCTGGACAGAGAGGGTGCTTGAGATCTTAGCTTGCCCACTCAGCTGAGATCTCAACTCTATAGCTGTGCCAGTGGGGAGTCTTACTGGGGATCTGAAGAAAGAGGGAGAAGCCAGCCACAGACTGACTATAATCTCTGTGTGCCCTTAAGGGAAACTGCACTTTACTGTGTTTGTACTTGTCATCCTCTCAGTGTGTACATCCACCACTGTTGCTAGTGGTGAGGATTGAGGCTCCTTGATTACTGGGCCAGTGCTGGGGCATCACAGTGACATTAATAGAACCTGCTGGAGGGACAGATCTGTCTCCCAGAGGTTACCACACCTTTGGAACTGATTCCCACTTCATGTCAAACAGAGCACGTCTATGGCCCTCTTTAAGCACAATCTTGAGGATTGGATGGGTAACTGCAAATTCACCCCAGGCGTTCCACCTGTGTACACACATACAAGTTTGCCAAAACGTGTATTATAAGCAGCAGTCAAATCACTACAAACTTTTGCCAAAACCTGTATTATAAGCAGTAGTCATATCTCTACAAGTATGAAAATAGCCACCTCAAAACATGTGTGGCAGATAAATGAGCCCAACTGTTATTTAGGTTGTGGCCTACATTTCAAACTCTATCTGCAGAAAGCATGACTTGATGCAAAATGACATTTCAGCATATTTGGATTTGAATTAGATTGTTAAGGACAGATACAGCATGATTATTGCACATACCTTACTGATGCATAATGGGTTTTCAGGCATTCTAAGTAATGTAAAAACATACAGGCCTGTAACAAAGACCATATGCATTTCATTTAACTAAAAAGAAAAATTAAGCAACATACTTTGCCCCTCTGCTGCTTCTCACGCCTGTGCATTCACTCCATGTGCAGGGCTCGATTCCAGCTCTGGTCTTCCTCATCTGAAAAAAGAAAAGAGCAACTATGAATGATGTAGTCCTTAAATAACAGGGATATAAATTACTCAGATCAGGTTATAAAAACTTTACTTGTGAAGAATAGCAGATAATCAACAGCCACATTTTGCAATATTACACATGGGCTTTTATATCTTTGAACATAGATTTGAGTATATGAGATTCAAACCTGCAGCTTTAATAAGCATCCAAACTCGCTAATACATCTTGACTTACAGTGTGTTGTGAATGTAGTGAAAAGACCTGGGGTGATGATATTGACTTTAAGATATTCTTTGGCAAAGCGCACATCACAAAGCAAATGTATACATCAATGTCTCTCCCTGCCCTACATCAAATGTAACTCTGTCCATTTGACTCTCTCAAAAGATAAGGATGAGGTAGCTGTTGAAGTGAATGTAATAGTGAATGACAAAATAGCACTTTTGAAAATAATACTATATTGCACAAAACTTTGTCAGACATATAACAGTCTGTAGCAAGGTGTAATAAACCGGCACTTAAGAGCTGCTGTTAACAGATCGTTATGGATTATGACCATATTTGTAGGAATCTGCTGAATAACTGTTATTTGTAACCATTCACAAAATAAACATTAGTAACAATAAGCATTTCTTAGAGAAGAAGATTTGAGTATGTGAGAAATAAATCAAGATACCAATTTAATGATATGCCCCTTGTGAAATGAAATCCACAGCATGCCAAACTATAGACATGCTGGACAGTTTCTTTACAGGGCAAACTAACAGGCAGCATATGCTTTTCATAAAAAACAAGTGCTCCTTGTGTTGTCATTATCTTGTGGATAATGGATGAATATGGAAACTTCACTTATTGGCCATTATAATCTAAAGAAATAACAGCTATCAACACATACATTCATAAGTGTTTATTAGGCTAACTATCACAATTGCCTTTTTTAGGTATGTTTAAGCAGTCAGATAGGCATTCTTCTTGGCTTAAACAAATGGGAATGTAGTAAGAATGTTCACTTTATTAAGAGAAATGAAGTAAATAAGTTATTTATGAGTTACTGTTCAGACATATACAGCTAGAGTAGGCGATACTGTCATACTATAATGGATAACTATGAAATGCTTATTCACGCTATAGGCATCAGTGATACTGGACTACAGTGGATGTGTGAAATAATGTCATTATATGTTAGAAAACAGATGCACATCTACAAGGTTCAGTATTATGTACACTATAAACATTATTAAATAAATTGACAGAACAGCATGGAAATATAACCCATACTTATATGGAGAGAAGCCAGCATGTCTTCACAATTATCCATATGAGCTAATTGCCAGAACAGCTAATTAATGGTTATAAAAGCCATTGACCTTATATATTTGGGACAGAGCTATGTCTCTAAAATCTGTAGGAATGCTCAGATATACATAGTATAGTGCCACTTATTGTAGGGATCTAGGGGCTGTCTCTGCACCTCAGCAACCCTCTGACAAAGCTCCTCTCTGTCACCCTGATGCAGGTCATCTTAGCACTGGTGAACCTATACTCCAATCTAGTAAACCTCCATATGTCATCAGTGCTCCCTTGCAATGGGGTACCAGATGTTGATCATCACAAAGTTCCTTAGCCTGGGTCTGATCTGATGATGGTTTATATCTCGGTCCAGTTGGGTGCATGCACATGTCACAGCCTCCAGGAAGTAGCCATCAAAAATACTCCAATGGAAAATGTAGTTGAAATGGAAAAGTAGAAAAATGCTCACTGAGGTCCCACTCAATTCACAGGTAGCAATGGTCTGATCTGTAAAGGTATCAGAATCAATATTTAAAAGTGGCAATTATGTCATTTTATCAGATCATTGGAAGATAATGGGCACATGCTACACATGGTACTATTTAGCAATACTTATTGGGTACTTGCGTGGAGCACCTACCTGTTACACCAAGTTATTGGTAAATGTGCCAAATTTCAAGAACATATGGACGTGCACAAATGTGATTCCAGAACCTGGAATTTTAATGAACCTAATTAATTATGTATGCCAAAAATGGTACTTAAAGATGGGTGTGTGATGATGTGAGGTATTGCCAGCTATGCCAGGAGAAGCAGGGCAGTGGATGTGTAACATATGCCAGCATAGCTAGCTGGAGTTTTGCAAAGAATTATATGTCATTTGTATATCAAACTGATTTGTACAGATACCTTTGTTGAAAAATGTTCTTGTAAAGATGCTTATGTTAAAATGTACCAACAGTGTGTCCTGCTGGACAGCAAAGAAATGCACCTGTATGTCAGACTGTATTGTAACTACTGAAATTAATACTGTAACAGAGGATACTGGGAAGAGAAGAGGCTACGCTCAGCTACAGATAACTTGGGAAAACTAGTTTGAAATTAAATGACTTAATATAGGCCATAAATATTGTATTGTACAGTTCTGATTGCAGCCAGAGACAAAATGTCATGGAAATCAAAGACTAGGAATCTAGCTGTATTGTCTCTAGCAGGGAAATAATTGCTACACTGGAATGGTGGAAGTGTTGAAATGCTTTTATGACTTCCAGAAGCTGCAACAGATCTTAGCAAAGCCCTATGTGTGTGCATTATTGACACATATGTGCTAGGGCTGTTTCCAATAAAGTGGGGTAGTATGGGAACCAAAGTCAGATGACTAGATGTATGTGATATCATTCTGTAATCCAGGACAAAAATCATGTTTCAATACTAGATGAGACTGAAGTCGCAGAGCAGTCTGTTTTTGGAACCTGAAAAAGAAGGACCCCTCACCTACTTTATCTTGCCTTGCACTAGTAAGTGATCAGGGAATAGTAATTCTTTAGATCAGTCATGAAAATATAGTGAGATGAGTTAAATACTGTTTTTCCGTATCTGTGTGAATCTGTCAGTGTTACTTTAATATTTCCTGTGTTTGAAACTTTGGCGTTTATTATAAATAGATATTCCATATTTTCATGTTCTTTTATTATTTATTATTAAATATATTTAAACTTTTCATTGTGGCTGGTCTTTTAGAAAATGTTTTAACATTTGAGAGTACTTATATCTATCTGGTGACTCTGTGGTCACTCCTGAAAGCCTTACTGCATTTGTCAAACACTATCATTTGAATTAATATTAATTGGATACCTTTGTAAGAGCCTTTGAGAAGCTGGCTTTGGAGTGTCTGGAGTCAGTTTAACTACCTTATAGTCTGGGCAGAAGGGGTCATAGCTAGTAAATCAGTACCAGCCCTTCCCAGGTGTGTGTGTGTGTGTGTGTGTGTGTGTGTGTGTGTGTGTGTGTGTGTGTGTGTGTGTGTGTGTGTGTGTGTGTGTGTGTGTGTGTGTGTTTGTGTGTGTGTGTGTGTCAACTGCTTGGAGCAGGGACACAGAGCACTGGTTTCACAGAGAGAGTGGTGGAGGACTTGGCTTGGATACTTGGCTGAGGGCACAACTCTATAGCTGTGCCAGTCTTACTGGGGACCTGGAGAAAGAGACTGAAACCTAGACCCCAGTCTGAGTGTGTGCCCTGTATGCTCTTAAGTGAAATCATGCTTGGTGCAGAGAGCTGCATCTAGAAATACTGAGTTTATCTATATTTGTTCCAAGTGAATATTCCTCTCCAGTGTCAGTTGTGAGGATTAAGACTCCTTGATTATTGGCCTAAAGAGGTGACATCACATATTGGTAAGCAGTGGTGTGGATATTAATTGAACATCTGTAGTCTGTAGTTGTCATTGATGGTGTGTGTACTCTCAGCAGCCACAAAATTCAGAGTTTCATTATCACAACAGTTTTATTTATTTTTTTGTTAGTATAGTTTAGTCAGAGAAAGCAAGGAAAGATGTCAGCAGAGGATTATGGCAAGCCAACAAAGAACCAGCTGGCAATGTGTGTGAAGCCAGACTGGTGCATGCCAACCTGACTGAAGAGGAAATGATTTCGGCCTTAGTTGCAAATCAGACCAGCAACCAGGAGGATAACCAGTCTATTGATGGGAATTTGCAGCCCTCAGAAACACTGCAGTTCACCTTTTTCCTCAGAGGACTTAAAAAAGCCGTCTGAAGTTTAAGAGACTGGAACTGGAGGCCAAACATTTGGAATAACAATCAGCAGAGAAACTGCTGTGTTTGGGGATCGAAGAAATAAGAAGCAACATTAACATGAGAGGGAGATGCTGACTTTTTGCTAGGATCATGGAGGTAATGGGGAAGGGAATAACAGAACACCGGAAGCAATAAAGGTCAGTAAATTTCTTCCACAGTTTACAGAGGTAATAATTTTGATAGTTTTATTCATATATTTAAAAGAGTATGTAAACAGTATAATGTTGACCAAGGGCTATGGGTACAGTTATTCACCCCCCTTATTCTATGGTAAAGCTGTAATTGCTGTTTCTAAATTGTCTGATATTGATAGTTTAAATTATGATAGAGTAAAACATTGTTCACTAAAATGTTTTAAGTTAACATGTGAAGCTTACAGAAAAAAAGGTTTGTGAGAATAGATGCAAGGCAGATGAGTGTGTGTGTGACTATAGTGCTGAGTTAAGCACTTATTTTCATAGGTGGGTGAGTGGGTATCAGGGCATCACTTCTGAAAGGCTGGGAGACCCTTTGGTGAGGAAAAAAGCCCTTAGCACTTTGCCTAAGGACATGAGAATCTGCTTGGCAGACCTGGAGTGTAACTCTGCAGACCACCAAACCAGGACCGAAACACTAAAGCTGGAGAAGTGTCCATATTCATCAAGGATAATCACAACGCCATGCTAGTTGCCCAACACAATGCATCTGAAATTCTCCAGGTGCAACTAACACTAGGTAAGACTGCAATCCAAATTGTAGCTTGCTACAGATTCCCCACCATGCCCCAAGATTCTCACTTCACCTTTTTAAACTTACTGGAAAATATTAAGATACAACCAAATACCCTAATACTGGGTGATTTCAACTACCCTGCCATTAACTGGGAAAACTACACTTGTACCAACACCTTTGCCCAACGGTTCTTGGAATTCATAAATTCCAACGCTCTGGATCAACTAATCCTTAGTCCCGCCAGGAGCTCCAATATCCTAGACATGGTCATTACCAACATGGGAAATTGATGCTCCACACCTATGGTCACCCCCTCGTTGGTCAGGTCTGACCATAAGCTAATCACCCTTGACATCCACATCCCACCCTCACCCCCCAGTAAGGAAACCTCCGTAAAAAAACTTCTCCAAAGCCAACTTCATGCTACTCAAGTCAGACGTGACAAACTTCATGAACCCATGCAGATGGGAACTGAAAGTTCGACTGCTGAATCCTACACTAGGACACTGTATGAGCACATCCACTCATGCATGAATCGTGCCTTCCCCAATAGAACTAAGATGCTTCCCTCCAAAAAAGGAAGCCAATCTGGTGTCATAAACAAACTTTACAACAAAAGGAAGAAACTGTTGCAGAAAAGAGGAAAATCCCAGGATGCAAAAAAAACTCCCTTACCAGCCTCAGTAAGAAGCTGAGATCCCTAATAAAATCCTCCAAAGCTAGTTACGAAAATAAAATTACCAAAGATTCCAAAGACAACCACAAGGCATTCTATAGCTATGTCAAGAATCTAAATGGCAATGCTCAGATCTGCTCTGAGCTACAACAGAATGGCATTAAATATACTGAACCCAAGGATATTTCCAATATCCTGGCAGATCAATTCAGTGCAAACTTCACCCACCTCTCACCTCCTAAACGGCCCATCTCAATACTGAAAGATTGCCACATTCTGGTAATAATGGCCACACAGGTAAAAAATGCACTCTCCAGAGCTTAGAATACAGCATCCATGGGACCAGATGATGTCCCAAGCTGTGTACTACATGAGCTACAAAATGAACTGGCACCTCACCTAAGTGTCATGTTTAATCATAGCCTCACCTCAGGCTTCATGCCAACTGAGTGGTGCACAGTTACAGTTATCTCACTGCACAAGGGGGGATCCACCTTGGATCCCAGGAACTACTGCCCCATCAGTCTGACAAGCCTGATCTGCAAGGCCATGGAATGTATTATCATGGAACTTATAAACAAAGACATTGGCAACCTTCAAACACTGGACCCCACAAAGTTTGGGTTCGTTAAGGGTCGATTTTGTCTCCTGAACTTGATTGACTTCTTCGAATCAATCTCCAGAGCCATGGACAAGGGTAAGGTGGTCCACACAGCCTATCTGGACCTCACCAAGGCTTTCAACACCATCTCCCACTCTGGAATCATAGATAAACTTACTAAGCTGGGCATTAATCCCTACGTCACTCAATGGGTTGCCATCTGGCTTACTGACAGCACCCAGACTGTAAAAGTAGCCAACTCCAAATCCAGCTCCAGACAAGTGACAAGTGGAGTACCTCAGGGTTCAGTCTTGGGACCGCTCTTGTTTGGCATCTACTTCTCTGAAGTACAAGCCAATACTAAGGGACTCTGGCTAACAAAGTTCACAGATGACTGCAAACTGAGAGCCATTATTGAATCCCCAAATAATATGGATATTCTACAAAAGGGCCTTACAGAAACAGATGCTGGTGCCAGAGCCATGGGCTCAAGCTCAGTGCTAAGAAATGTATAGTTATCCCCTTTGGGAAAAAACATGTACCCGTGAATTACCACATAGGTGGCGGTACACTAAACACCAAAAGTGTGATAAGGGACTTAGGGACACGGGTGGATAGTGGTCTCACATTCGATAACCACATCGCCACAACAGTCAGAAAATCCTTCTATGTGGCACACCTCATCACTAAAGGCTTTTCATCCAGGAAAAAAGGAGGTCATTGTCTCACTGTACTCATCCCTCATTAGACCCATTATAGAATACAATGCCCCATTTGGTTTGTACCTCTCAAGACATCTGCAACAACTGGAAAGGCCACAGAAATACCTCACTAAATGAATCACAGGCCTAAAGCAGATGCCCTATGCTGAACGTCTAAAAAAATCCATCTATACTCTGTCACATATCGTCTACTCAGAGGCAATCTCTGTTTAACATACAAGGCTCATGTCAAACGCAGAGCTGTTGGACATGCTACACTTAAAGAAATCCCAATCCCTCAGAGACACACACTCCAGGGATCTAAACCTTGACATCACAATGAACAAAACATGCTGGAGGGATAGGTTTCTGTTCCAGAGACTCCCCGGACTCTGGAATAAACTGCCCATACATGTCAAGCACAGCGCCTCTTTGGCCTTCTTCAAAAGGAACCTTGATGATTGGATGGGAGATAGAAAATTCACCCCGGAGATCACGTCACTCACCCTGCTAGAAAGGGGTCCAGGGAAGTAAATACTGTGGGAAGAAATAGCCAGTGAATTGGCTAGGCTAGTATAGGCCCTAGGGCTGATAGCCTAGTACCAACCTATGAACCTATGAGCTGAGGAAAAAAGGGGATCTCTACTTAACAAAAAGGGAATCACTGCACAGGAAGGGGTGTGTGTGTGTGTGTGTGTGTGTGTGTGTGTGTGTGTGTGTGTGTGTGTGTGAGATATATATATATATATATATATATATATATATATATATATATATATATGACCGGCCGTTTCACCGAATGTGAAATGGCCAGGCATACTTACGTGAAAGTGCTTTTCAACGAAGAAGCACTTGCGCGTAAGTATGCCTGCTGCGGAGATTGCACTACAGTGGGGATAAGGGAAATTCCCCTTTCCCCACTGTAGTGTGACCTCGGAGTGAGAATATAAAAGTAGGGTGGGGGTGCAGGGGGACTTGCCCCCCTGCAAAAACGTAAATGTAATGTTTATTTATTTATTTTTTAACACACTTTAACAAAAGCACTTTTTCGGTGAAAGCGCTTTCGTTAAAGTGTGTTCGGTGATAGTGGATAGTCCTAGATCCATATATATATATATATATATATATATATATATATATATATATATATATATACAAACATGCACACACACACACACACACACACACACACACACACACACACACACACACACACACACACACACACACACACACACACACACACATCAGGTAGGAGTAAGGTAAAGAGTGAGGATCAGAACATTAGATGCAAGTAGATGCTTAGAAAGATGGGAAAGTTAAAGGTGTAGAAATATGTAAAGTCTCTTAGTCCAATATGCTAGTGGTTAGTAGATGCAATTCCTGTTTTATGGATTGAAAGGAAGGCCCCTAGAGAGTGAATGGAGTATTGCCAGCTATCCCAGGAGAAGTAGAGCAGTGAATGTGTAACATATGCCAGCATAGCTAGCTGGCGTTTTGTAAAGAATTATATGTCATCTATATATCAGACTGATTTGTACAGATGTTTTTGTGAAAAATGTATGTGTTAAAATGTATCAACAGTGTGTCCTGCTGGACAGCAAAGAAATATAATATAGTCTGACATACAGGTGTAACTGCTGAAATTAATATTATAACAGAGGATACTGGAAAAGAAGATGTTAAGCTCAGGTCCAGCTAACTTTGAAAAATAGTTTGAAATTAAATTACTTAATTTAGGCCATAAAGATTGTATGTTACAGTTCTGATTGCAGCCAGAGACAAAATGTCCAGGAAAACAAGGACTAGGAATCCAGCTGTATTGTCTCTAGGGGTCTATATTAGATCGTCAAAATCTTCTTTTATCGACGGCTTATTCCTTGACCCCTATTCATCAAAACTAACTTCAGCAAACATTGAAATGTTTTACAGGGTAAGTAAACAATTGGCCACTACTCCATCAACACACACATCACATTAAATCAAACCCACCCAAGGTGGGGGGATTTTCCCCCACCCACCTCAACTATATATACTAACTCCAAGATCTCACTATGATGGGGAAAAGGGCAAAGTTGTGGTGTTGGTCAATTGGTTTCTTACCTTGTAAAAAATTTCAGTGTTCACTGAGGTTAGTTTAGATGGATAGGGGTCAATGAACAACCTGTTGGGATTATTTATTTATTATTATTAACTATATTTAAACTTTTCATTGTGGCCGGTCCTTTAAAGAAAATTTTAAACTTTGAGAGTACTTATATCTATTTGGTGATTCTGTGGTTACTCCTGAAAGCCACTATCATTTGTATTAATATTAATTTCACTCAGTAAAATTGGATAGTCTTGTAAGAGCCTTACAGTAGCTAGCTTTAGTGTGTCTGGTGGCAGTATAACTACCTTATAGTCTGGGCAGAAGGGGGGCATACCTAGTAAATCTGTGTCAGCCTTTCCCAGGTGTGTGTGTGCGTGTGTGTGTGCGTGTGTGTGTGTGTGTGTGTGTGTGTGTGTGTGTGTGTGTGTGTGTGTGTGTGTGTGTGTGTGTGAAAATCAAATCTCAAAGTGTGTGTGCGTGTGTGTGTGTGTGTGTGTGTGTGTGTGTGTGTGTGTGTGTGTGTGTGTGTGTGTGTGTGTGTGTGTGTGTCAGCTGTTTGAAGCAGGGACACAGAGCACTGGTTTCACAGAGAGAGTGGTGGAGGACTTGGCTTGGACACTCGGCTGAGGACTCAACTCTACAGTCTTATTGGGGACCTGGAGAGACAGAGAGAGAGAGAGAGAGAAACCTAGATCCCGGACTGAGTGTATTACCAGTGTGCTCTTAAGGGAAAATGTGCTTAATGCAGAGAGCTATATCTGGAAATACTGTATGTATCTATTTTTGTTCCAAGTGAATGTCCCTCTCCAGTGTCAGTGGTGAGGATTAAGGCTCCTTGATTACTGGGCCAAAGAGATGTCACAGGGTGCACATTAGGTGCTCTTACTTTCAGTGATACCTGAGTCATAGATAGCTAATAAGGTAAATTGTCACCTGCTAGCATTTCTTTTTTGGGTTATACTATCTCTGTTAACATTACCCATTCTCAAATGTACCTGTTTAGAGTTATTTTTATGGAAACTGTGTGCTTCAAGACAACTCAGCTGTTTATAACTTAATTGAGTTTTGTCTGATTTACCTTTATGCATAGAGGTGTTGCCATCTGCATTAAGGACATGCATTAATTTCCCATATGCACTTGTACAGACAGATTTACATAGCCAAATGGAAAAGTACATAAAGATGTATTTAGGTATCATCCTTATGTCTTACAGGTAACTCCACACACTCTGTGGTGTACATACAGAAACTTATGGATTCCAACAGTATCCTTATGTATTATGTCCTTTTGTTATTATGAATATTTGTTTGTTGATGGTTTTTAACATAAATCTTACAACTACTGGCTCAATATAGAAAGGATCATTACTCTCAGTGGCCAGCTTGCAGATATTAAGGTTTTTCTGACGCATTCCGTAAGTTGTTCAAATAACAATTTGTGTAGCATTTTAATGTAAAATGCATGCAGACTCATGTGGCACAATGCTGTTGTCTTTGGACTTCAAGTCAACAGATATGTAGTGTTTGGGTTTGAATCCCACAGACAGCCTCTACAGATATTACAAGTTATGTTGATTTAGAACTGTAATGTATGTAGACATTGCTTTTACTTTTTATGTCACATTAGTATTTGTCACAGTCAGTGTTTCATAGACTTCTGCACTGCATATGAATGTACACTGATTATGGTGACACACACTGCCCACATAATCATTTGCATAACTAGGCCCCCACAGGAATATGATCATGTACATATCACTGTCTTTCAGATGGAAAACAGACCTAGGGGCAACAATTTCTCCCCACAAGAAAATGTTATCATACTAGATTGTCTGTGACAACATGGTCAGAGACTCCTTGGATGTGCAGGGAATACAGTAAGGAGGAATGGCGTGTGGGCCAACATCAATAATATGATTACTGCAGTTGGAGGTCACAACAGATCACATAAGACCTGTCGACTATGGTACTCTGGCATGATCCTCGATAAAGCCCACAGGTTAAGATGGTATGAGAGATCATGGGATGCCACCAGTGGTAGACCAACATTGACCCCCACCCCCAATCACAATATTTCTTGCCTCTCTGCATACAGTTAGTGGAGAAAGACACATCCACAGGGGTGGGATAGAAGCAAGAGTTCCAGACTGAATATGTATGTCTAACTTTGCATTGCATGAATGACTATAGAGTACATCATTGTATATTGCTGTTACCTGCATATTCATGTATTAACATTTTGGATTTATGGCTGTGGAACTGAGTCACGCACACAGATCCACACAGGGTGAAGATGATGAACATAAGTGTAAAGACATGTACTCATACAACTGCAGTACAGACAGAACAGTGAAACAAACGTGTAATACTGCCTGCATTAATATTCACAGGTCCACCTACTTCTGATCAACACCAGGGAAGGGCAAGTGATTGTCTTCATACTGTGTTACTGTGACGACTACCTGTTATTTCCTCAGCCTCATATCAAGACACTGATGTTTACTTCCATATTGATATTTCCATAACATTGTACACTACAGGCACATCCAGTGGGGGCCCAAGCTGTGCAGGAACAAGTACAAATAGAATAGGTGTTATCGCATCAGGTTCATAGTTTGCAGTAATGTGTAGCAGATCTATGATACATGACATTAATATCAATATTTTTCTACAAAGGGACATCTGGCCAACAAGTGCAATGTCTGGCATGTGAGTATTTGCAGCTCCTTTTATTGTGTCATATATGTCATGCCATCAGTATTCTGTTGCCTGTAAACATGACTGTGCTGTCTTTCGCCTTACTTTTCCACTGCAGTATCTGCAGTACAGCACACAAACTCAAAGCAACAGGAGTCATCAGTGGTATGTTATAACCTGTCTTTCATACATGTAATTGCTGTTATTCCTGGTGTTGTCCTCCATTAATACTGTGTCCTTCTACCCATTCATAGGACAGACTACATCATCATTGTCATCATCATCATCAAGTGGACAAACAAGTAGTATGTCTATGTAATACCTACTGTATGTTTTCATGTTGTTCTATTGGTTTATGCTGGAAACTATGTGATTAATAATGCTGACATTTTTCCATACACTAGTGGAAGTGCATCTCTCTTCTACACCACCTTCACAAGAGGACCTGTTAGGTGTTTGTTATTTTTGTATTCATCACATATGTCATGAATGTTGGATATGTAACATAATTTTCAATTCCCTGTCATATGGATTCCATGACCCATACATAGAAAAGACCTAATGGTAAGTCAGTATTAGCTGTAACATCACAGTGAGATATATGTGTCATATGTCTTTAATGATATCCAGCACATGATGTAATCACATTATCCTGCTCTGTGTCATCTGTTAGCACATCAACTATCTGTATCCTCCATTAGTCTGTCCAGTGATCATGATTTGTGATCTGATGTGACTCAGTATGCTAGCATGGATCTTGGCACACAGGACACTGACATAGTGATACAGTAGTGCAGCCAAGATGTTGACAGTCATGTGGAGCTGTAGCTGTAGCTTCAAATGTGGAGGGAAACTTATACAGCCATATTGACAATAAGGGGACATAGGATGGGGGACAGGATGAGGCCAGTAAACAACAGGCCCAAGTTGAGACTGGTGCTGATGTTGGCCATTCATGAAAATACATTGATACTGACCATTACAGTAGATGTACGCATGCAGATGGTATGTATGGGCAGGTATCAGAGGGTGTCCACCTACTCCTACAAACAAATAAACATTCCAAGCAATGTCATTAATCTGACATCCATGCACTTGCCTGTGCCACAGCTCATTTTGCACACCAGCTGGCTTTGTCGCATGAAGGACAGGACTGCAGACACAATGAGGTAATGGTGTCATTGGCTGCTCAAAATGAAAGCATGCCATCTATGGCACAGTCAGTAGAATCCCTGGCCTCTACAGTACTACAGCAGTGCCATAGAATAAGTATGGTTCTGCAAGCCCTAACTGTGCTTAGTCAATTGGCACATGGGAGAAGCAGGCCCCCTCTCAGCAGAGCCAAACTTGTCCATCAGGCATCAGTGTCTATGCTGCAAATTACACACACTTTCACTGCTGTGGACCTGGCAGTCACAACCAGACAGTCAAGTTGCAATCAAAGTCCTTCACCTTCACATGCTGGTGTCACCACTTCAGTCTCTGTGGAGCAACCTGGGCCAAGTGTTTGCATACATGGTAAGGGAAGAACACACCACAGAGTGAGCTGTCACCATGGGCACCCTAGACTGCATTTGAGTAACAAAAGCTAATCCACTCTATCTTGTACTGTCATTCTCAGCCTGTGGCGATGATGATTGCTGTGCAGAACACTGACAATGTCATCTGTCGGTGTTCATTGACATGTCAGATGCCATTGGAGGACAGTTTTACTAACCATAGCTGGCTCCATTTATTATATTACTTTAGCTATACTGTACAGTGATATATTTTGCTTGTGATATTAAATGTTGTGCATTATATCCTGTGTTGTTCACCTGTCTGAAGTTTATTATACTAGAGAAATAGGAATTTGTTGAACTGTATGTCCCTTAATGTGTGCCATACACTGATACAACAGTCTGAGTTTGTATGCATACCTATATCATTTGTGCCCTGAGATGATGATCCCTGTTGTAACAGATTTGTATATGTACATAATGATATATGTTATGATTATGGTGTTATATCTGATGCTCAGTGTGTATATCTAGTGAGTAACTGCCATTAGATGCAATCTGTGCTGCTGTGGTGGGGCAATACCTGAACATCAATATTTAATCTGTGTGCTCATCTACATGTGGCTTATGGGTCAGATGCTGCCATGTTGCCTGAGTCTGCACTTGTGGTTGCACTCAATGTTGCCTACTCCTGCATCTTCTAAGGGAGACTTCTGTTACTGCTAACTCTAAATGTTTCAAAAATACAATACTGCTTGCAGCAGAATGAGATTATGCAGGTTAATTTAGTAAATGAAACAAATATCTATGAATGTGTCTTCACTTTATTAACGTACCACTAAAATATCTACTGTTGTAGCAGATCAAAGGTTAAAAAGTGCACATAATATGTATTTAGGATTTCTGTATGTTTATGTACATATCATATGACATTCATGTTTATTGTTCATGGAACTAACTTGTTGGAATGTCCATAAAATATGGGATTATGAGTGGGTCACTGACCATAACCTGTTTATTATTTGTTTGAGAAAGGGATGCCAAGAAATTCAACCCAAGAGCAAAGACTGAGAGGTGATTCCTGGGGTCTATATTATAATATCGACATATGAAAATGCCGACTCTCACTTATTTGACACAAAAATGTCGAACTCCAAGGTTTCCGAACAGCCAAATCACAGATTTCTTTCCAACGGAAAGAAATCGTTTGGCCAAACACCAACGCCACACAAAAACAAACATATTTAAGTGGGGGGCTTTGCCCCCACACCCCCAATGTGGGGGGTGTACCCCCCACACCCCTTAACTAAATATTCTAACTCCGAGACCGCACTACAGTCAGGGAAAGGGCAGGTGTAATAGAGCAGCCAACCAATTTCTTTCCATTGGAAAGAAATTGGTGATTTGGCCATTTGGGAACCTTGGAGTTTGACATTTTTGTGTCGAACAAGTGGGATACGACATTGTCATATGTTGATATTATAATATAGACCCAATTTCTGGCATCCATGTTGAGAACTTAAAATGAAGGGTTTTGATCAAACACCTGATCACAATTCTTAGTGATGAATGGAGCTTTATCTGCTTCAAGTACTAATAGTTACAGAAAAAAAAAGAAAGAAAAAAGCTCTAATTATTTAGTTGGCTTTCAAAGCTGTAAAGTTTAGTGAGCTGTGTCAAAAAGACTGTGTAACACATTCCCTTATCTTTACACTTACCTTCTCTTGACTCTCAAATGTCCAGATTTTTGCAGAATATCAACATCTTTGTCTTATATGTTTGGTCTGTTCCTCATAAAATATTAGGTTTTCAGATGGATTAAAGTCACTAAATAATGCAAACAACATTAATTTCAGTTTCAGACTTTGTATCCTTCAGAAAATACTGGGAAACAGACATGCTGTCATTTTAGCTACTTTCCAAACTTATGAGAGGAAGAGAGGGATGCATTATCGGTATGAACAGCAGGCAGAAACAAATCTGCGTATTATTCTGCTGCTGTCTTTTAAGCCGTGGTGGTGCAGCGGTAGCATTGTTGCCTCACAGCAACAGGTTCTCTCGTTCAATTCTCAGCTGGAGCACCTTCTGTGTGGAGTCTGCATGTCCTCCCCACGGTCGAGTGGCATTCAAAAGACATGCGTAGAATGGGCGTGCCTTCATTGAAGGTTAGGTGTCGAGCTGACACCTCGGCACCCGTAAAAAATCCTACTGCCAATCATTAGCAGACCGGAGTTCTGCTTTTGCAACCCCTAACCGGGAAAAGCCGAAAGAAAAACAACAACATTCTGCTGCTGTCTTTTTCTGATCAGCACGAGCAGATTTGACAACCTAGCGTGAGACCTGACCTTAACAAGTAAAGCAGGGGTGCTTAACATTTGTTGGTGAGAGCTTTTTACATGGACAGCACTGTGAAGGCTGCCAACCCAGCTAGATAGAATTTTGTAAATAATTCTGTCATTGTAAATGTTAATATGATCCACAGGCTTGTTTTACAAATGTAAGAAAACTGTGTTATGTGCTGAGCTTCAGGATGGTAACCACAGTGCACCCTGCGAGATGAAAGCAGAAATATGTATAAACTCTATGCCTATGTAATGTATGTTTCATAGTAGAAATTGAGGTATACAGAGCTAACTTACAAAACTCTAAGAAAATAAGTTGTTAAGTAAAGAGTTTTACAATGTGTTATAAAGTCAGTTTATCTCAAGCTAAGAGACAGGATGTCTAGGCTAGGAGTTTCTTTCTATTGTCTTAAAAAAGAGATAATTGCTAGGTTTCACATGTAAAGTGTGTTTGCATTGTTCTGCGACTTCCTAGCAGCTGTACATCTGAGAGATAAGTATTTTTGACAAATACATGTTAAATTCTGTTGTTATCTGTTTAGCCTGGGAACTAGATGCAAGTGTCAAATAGTGATGTCATCTAGCTAACCCAGCAGTAATGTGTATTATTAATTTAAGAACTATCTCAGAGAGAAAGAGAGTGCATTTTGTATTTTGTTCTGAATCTGACAACTCACCAGCACTTGCCTTCCTCTGTAAGTAAGACTTAGAGCTTAGTATTTCTCTTAGAGATAGACAGGAATATAGCAAGATTAGTGTAGATGTTTTCTATATTTATGTGAGAAAATCCAGGAACATATTAGTAATGAACTTTCAGTTCTTGCAGTTGTATTTAAGTAAAGAATGGCCTGTATAGCTGAAATTTTTTTTCTGCATACTTTCCACCCCTTTTTGCCTGCTGCTGATCAAGCCTCCCCCCACTAGTCTTGACTTGGTGTTCTCTCCATCTTGGTTATTTCCAGCACTAGTTCAGGGTCTGGTGACTGGCTTGAGTACCTCTTGTCACTGGAGGGTATCCTGTGCCTTCTTTGTGGGTTTGGGTTTTTACCTGCATACCACACGCTGTCATTGGCACTCCTGCTTCCCCTCCCTAAGATGGGTAAGCCATTGTCATCCATTCAGTCCCATCCTCCTTTGCTTGGCTGCTGGCACCCAAGCTGGAATTTGAACTCTAGTCATAACTAGGGCTCGATCCCCCTGTGCCATGGAGTTGGACATCTGTTCCTTTTGGTAAGGCACTTCTTGCACTCTAGTCCTAGCTAGGGCTCTATCCCCCTGTGCCACGGAGTTGGACATGTGGTCCTTTAGGTCGGGCATTTCTTGCTGTACTGCAGCTTCACCTGGAGGCACACCTTCAGGAGTCACTGTCTCAGCACTTTGCCATCACAGTTTTTGCATGGATGCCTTTCTTTTTTTCAGCTTATCTTCTTTCATATGAACTGTGTTAGGTTTGCTTGGTTTATTCCTCAACTTTTTTCATTTTCAGAATATCAACTTCCTCATGGCTTCAGGATCTTACTTTGTTTACACAATACAGCTTTGGTAATATTCTGTATTTTTTAAAAAAAAGCAGGATTCCTGTTTTTGATACCATTTTGTTTGTATTCTGATGATGTTTTTGGCTTTAGAGATGCAGTCAAAAGTAAAATTTCTTTTCAGCCTTCTCCCTATCAGCAGTTGACCATGTAAGTAAAAGAGTCCCTAAAGCAAGAGTATTTGTGTATTCAAAAATGGCAAGGTGATAATTTTGTACCTTTGTCTCGTTAGATTCTTTCATTTTTTGTGATTGTTCTTTCCACATGTCCATTAGGGTATAGATAGCTTTGGACATATGTCTGAATTCTCAATTCTGAGGTCATGACTTGAGAAGATAAACCGTTATTCATTATTATTATGTTTAGTACTAACCTATGAACCTAACATGTACTTTTAAAGGGTTGGGAGGGTAGCCTAATGGTTAAGGTATTTGCCTTACAAACACAAGGTACAGGATTTGAGTCTCACAAGGGCCTAGTTGGCTAGGCTTAAAATGGTTTGCAAGGGCAGTTAGCCTAGTACTAACCTATGTTCTACTATGTTATTTTAAAGTATTTCCTGTGAATTCTGAACTTTCTATTGTCACTGTGTTGAGTTAATAAGTATTGTCTTGTGCTTATATTATTTATTATTAAATATATTTAAACCTTTGAATTGTGGTTGATTTTGTGTAGAGATTTATAAACTCTTAGAGTACATGCATGTATTTGGTGATACTGTACAAGCCACTCTTAAATAGCCTTAGCCTTGGTCACACTTACTGTTTGGATAACAGTAGCATTACACAGTAGAATTGGACACCCTTTGGTAAGGGCCATTATAGTAGCTGATAAGGGTGGTTGGTGGAAGTCGATACTACCTTATAGTCTGGGCAGAAGGGGGCATACTTAGTGAACCTGTGCCAGCCTTCCTCAGGAGTGTCTGTGTGTTTGTATATAAATCAAATATCAAAGTGTATGTGTATCAGCTACTTGGACAGGGACACAAAGCACTGGTTGGACAGAGAGGGTGCTGGAGTTTGTGGATTGACCACTCGGCTGAAATCTTAACCCTATAGCTGTGCCAGTGGAGAGTCTTACTGGGGATCTGGAGAGAAAGGGAGAAACCAGCCCCAGACTGACTGTGATCTCTGTGTGCTCTTAAGGGAAATTGTACTTTACTGTGTGTGCTTGTCATCCTTCCAATGTGCACGTCCCTCACTGGTGTTAGTGGTGAGGATTGAGGGTCCTTGATTAGTGGGCCAGTGCACAGGCATCACAAGCACCACCAAAAAAAATCTTGTCAACACTTACTTGCTCCCTTCTACCTATTATACGTTGCCCCCATTTTTACTAACCTGCAGTCATCTCTACAAAATAAGCTCCAGTCCTGCTATCATAAAATCATCAAATTTACCACAAGCAGCTCATACTGCTCACATCACTGCCAAGCCTTAAATGAATTAAACTGGCTGCAATTTCCACATAATCTTAATCTCATTCAACTGTCCATAGCACATAAAGTTGTCTACAATCCAAACAACTGCCCTGCCCTTAAGAACATTTTTATACTCTATAGCCCCATAGGTTCATAGGTAGGTACTAGGCTATCTGCCTGAGGGTATTTATAAGCCTAGCCAGAGTGTGTCGGCATTCACCACCCCATTGATTAATTAACTGATTCTCTATCAAGCAGAGCCAATGAAGTGATCCCAGGGGTGTATTTTCTGTTACCCATCCACTCGTCAAGGTTTCTCTTGAAGAGTGTTAGTGAGGGACTCTGCTTGATGTAATTTGGAATTTTGTTCCAAAGCATGGGGAGTCTCTGTGACATGATTACCACAGGATACGTGCCCAAGGAGTGGTGTACGGCAACTGTGGTCCCACTCCACAAAGGCGATGCCTCTACGGACCCTGGTAATTACCGCCCCATAAGCTTAACAAGTCTAGTCTGCAAAGCTATGGAGAGGATCATAATGGAGCTCATAAACAAAGATATAGGGGACTTGCAGACATTGGACCCAACCCAGTTTGGCTTCGTCAAGGGCAGATCATGCCTTTTGAACTTGGTCGACTTCTTCGAAACAGTCACCAAGGCCATTGATGAGGGAAGGGCAGTCCATACAGCCTACCTTGACCTTGCAAAGGCTTTCGACACAATACCCCACTCGGGTATTGTAGAAAAACTTACCAGCTTAAATGTAAACCCATATGTCACAAGATGGGTTGCAAACTGGCTTAAGGACAGAACCCACAGGGTTAGAGTTGCTGGCGCTATGTCAGACTCCAAGCCGGTCACAAGTGGTGTCGGTCCTTGGCCCCCTATTGTTTGGCATCTACTTCTCAGAAGTACAGGCCAACATGAGAGGACTTTGGCTGACAAAGTTTGCAGACGACTGCAAACTGGGCACCATAGTGGAAAGTGCATCGGACATGGATATCCTTCAGAAGGGACTCACAGAAACAGATAGCTGGTGCCAGAGCCATGGCCTGAAGTTAAACGCCAAAAAATGTATAGTCATACCCTTCGGGAAAAACAAGGTAACCCCAAGCTACCATATAGGCGGCAATCCCCTAAGCACAGAAGAGGTTATCAGGGACCTGGGAACCCAGGTTGACAGTGGCCTTTCTTTTGACACTCACGTTGCTAAAGTGGTTAGAAAGACCTTCTACATTGCCCACCTGATCATGAAGGGTTTCACATCCAGATCTAGTGAGGTCATTGTTCCCCTGTACTCTTCACTTATCAGACCAATGATCGAATAAAATGCCCCATTCGGGATGTATCTCACCCGACATCTGCAGCAATTGAAGAGACCCCAAAAGTTCCTCACCAAAAGGATAAAGGGACTCCAAAATCACACACATCTTAAGTCCCTATGGGAATGCTCTTGTTCCCACCCATCATAAAAATAAGGTACTCTTCATCTCCCATTCATTCATATGTTACTCAACTATGCCTACATAACCAATTACTCCCTACAAAATAACTACGCTATACAACAAAGCAATTCTACCTCTTTAAGCCCTAACGCACCCCACATTTATTTTACTTTATTTCTATAAGATTTCATAGTTGAAAGTACCTCAAATGTGAATTCAATGACTGTATTCTCTTTTAAAATTGTATAAGTATCTTTAGTAATCTATTGTATGTACCTAGTCTGTTTGTTTGCTTATAGAGCTTTCTCTATTGTATGTACCTAGTCTGTATGTCTGTTTTTTTGGAGCTTTTCTCCCCAGGACTCCATTGAAAACGGGTTCTTTTTGGCCCAATGGACTATCCTGGTAAACCAACTGCAAATAAATAAATAAATAAATAAATAAAATCTGTCATATGCTGCCAGATTGAAGAAACTCCAGCTCTATTCAGTCACATACAGTCTGCTCAGAGGTGACATGTGCCTGACATACAAGGCCATGTCCAACCCAGAATTAATGGACATGCTCCACCTCAAAAAATCCAAATCTACCAAAACCACTAGAGCAAGCGACTTAAACCTTAGCACGGATATAAATAGGACGTGCTGGAGGGATAGATTTATCACTCAGAGACTCCCTATACTGTGGAATAAAATCCCGGTCCATGTGAGGCAGAGCACCTTGCTGGCTCTGTTCAAGAGAAATCTTGACCTGTGGATGGGAGATCGTAGGTTTACCCCGGGAATCATCTCTGTGTCACTGCTGGACAGAGGCACAACAAACTAATGGGCACAGTATTTTTTCATATAAGGGTGGCGTAAGCCACAAAACTTTGGGCTAGGCTTATAAATGCCTTAGGGCAGATAACCTAGTATAAACCTATGAACCTATGAATCTATCCCTCCAGCATGTTCTATTTATTGTTGTGGTGAGGTTTAGCTCACTAGAGCGTGTGGCTCGCAGTGAGTTGGATTTCTTTAGGTGGAGCATGTCCATCAATTCTGAGTTGGACATGGCTTTGTAAGTCAGGCAGAGATTCCCTCTGAGTAAGCGATATGCCACTGAGTACAGCCGGAGTTTTTCAGTTGAGCTGCATAGGACATATGTTTGAGGCCAGTAATCCTCTTGGTGAGGTATTTTTATGGTCATTCCAGCTGTTGGAAGTGTCTTGTGAGGTACATCCCAAATGGGGCATTGTACATGAGAACCCTTCACTCTGAAAATAAACAACTCATAACTGTACATATACCAAACAAAAGAGCTGGACAATGCCTTTACTCATACACTGTTGCTAAACTATGGAACTCATTTCAAGCCAGCATAAACACCATTAGCTGCTTCAAAAACTTAAACTCACCCTAAAGAATTACCTACTAAATGCTAAAATCTGCCCCTGCACCTATCCAAATAGATAAACATCCTACTCTCCTTGAGCCTTCCTCTAGCTTACCCCAATCTTTACCCACCAAAACCAGTAGGAAACTGTTTTTGATCTATAAGTTATTTTAAACAACTCTGTTCTTACTATAAATCTCACTAACCTTAACTATCATTCTAACTCTTCACCCCTCTAAAACTACCCCACTAGCGATTTTTTCTTTCCCTTTATTAATTATTTCAACCTAACACTACCCCTCTAGAGATATTTTCCTTTCTTAACTTTCAACCTATTTCAATACTTTCAAAAAAGTGTGTGTGTGTGTGTGTGTGTGTGTGTGTGTGTGTGTGTGTGTGTGTGTGTGTGTGTGTGTGTGTATCTTGTAAATTACATTTTTTCTCTCTGATATTGTGCCTTCCCACAATTTACTAATCTGTTTCTCATTTTGCTACATTGTACTGTATTGTACTGTAATTTCTGTAAATTCTTGTAAAATACTGTGCAATTATAATGTGTTTGTGGAACTTTTCTCCCCTTGCCTCTGCTGAAAATGGGCTCCTGTCCCAGTCAGACTTTCCCGGTCAACAAATGCTAATAAATAATAAAGCTCGGGTCTCGTGCTATAGTACAACTGTTTTGTCTTTTCTAAATACTGGCGTGTAATCACCGTGCTGCATGCACTACACATTTTTTATAAATAATTGAAGGAAGCTATGACAAGAATGCATTATTAAAAAAAAGGACAAAAATGAATGACTAGAAAGATGAGGCATCTTCTCCTACTACAGCTATGTAATGTAATGCAATGTAGCCTCCATAAGGTTTTACTTTAGGTGATCTAATGATATGAATTTAATCTCTACACTTTGCTCATAGGTAAGAGTCTTCATAGGTCTGCCCAATAACTTGAACTGCATTGGTAGAAGAGTGGTCTGAAATTTTGTCTCTGTGGTTGAGGTCTTACCATCACTGCACTCGAGTCTGAAATGTTTTCTTTTAATGTATAAAAAGTAGAAAGGATTCAATAGGAGTGCCACACTTTTGTTTTTTAGAAGACATCAGTCTGAATGTTCTTCTTGTCTAATATAGTAAATAATAAGTTATGCATTCTTGGTAAATGATTAGATATACCCTCTAAATGTTAGTATGTAATTTCTGGTTACTTCATAAACTTAAGATGGTTTACCTTACTATGCTTACAAACAGCAACAAGTACAGTTTTCATTACAACATACGCAATAGGGTTTAGGTCTTTGATGTAAAGGTTGCAAATGCATTGACTTCCAACACAGTAAAAAGACTCTTTATTGACAGCACTGTTTCCTGTACCATTTTTTCAGTGTTTAGTGTTCACAAGATATTTACATCTGCTCTTTAAGTTGACCTTTTCGGAATATACTCTGAAATATATGGATTTGTGTAAGCTGCAACAATGTAACTCTTCACAGCTCAGAGATATTGGTGAGATAAAGAAGTACAGCTAGAGCGAGAGAGAGAAAGAGGCAGGTGCAGAAATACTGAAGGATAAGCTTAAATGCTAAAGGAAGGGGCAATGGAGTAAAGTAGATAAGGAGGTAAAACAGAAACATTCAGACTACTTTTTAAAGGGGTCTGCTTGATACTATTAATTCAGAACTTGCAAGTGCTTGACCTATAAACCAAAATATCCAGCTACCTAATCTGTCCAAATTTATAAATTAACCATAAACAATATTTTAAAGCATTTTATTGACACCACCCATCTCTATCCATACTGCTTCTGATGTTATATCAGTTCAACAGAAAGAAAAATACACGTTTGACCTTTTCTCCAAGGCACTGCAACCTCTGAAGTAGTATTCAGAGATTAAGGGTTCAGGGTCTCTGTTCTCACAATGAAGGATGTAGGAGGCACATACATTTATTTTAAGACTGAAATTACTATAGCATGTGGCAAAAGAAACAGATCAACTGTAAGGTTTTAAATGATGGCATTTCTATCTTAAACATTTAGCACAGGAATGAATAGCTTTTAATAACAAATCTCCTCAATCAAACATCTAATTTTTCTCAAAGCAAAGTTATTTTAATTTCTTGAACTCAATACCAACAGAACCATGGTAAAAAGAAAACACTGCATAAGAATTACTTTATTTTTTTATATCAGAATGTGTTTGTATTAGGCATTTTATTGACGCATTGGATTATTTCTTTCAAGCATTTGTCTGCTTACCCATTATATCATATAGGCATGTAAAGGTAAGGACAACTCAAACATATACAACCTAGAGAAAACACATTTTATTGAAAATGCCACTGATTCTGACAACAAGACAAATAAAAAATCTTAAAACATATGTACATAAGTGTATGTGTGCCACCAGGCATAAATGAAGGGCAACACACTTCAGCTATTCAGTATAAACTGAGCTACAATTCTAAGAAATACATTTATTTTACTTGTTTCACATTTGTTTACAGGGATAGTCCATCTGGGTGTAAGCCCATGTTCAGCGGGGTCCCAGGGGGAAAAGTTCCAGAAGTACAAGTTACATAGGTATTAATATAACAGACCCCTGGATTCATTAAACTCTATGCAGAAATAGTGCTATTCATGCATAGAGCAGATTGTGCCAGTGCAGCACAGCAGCACGCCTTGCATATTCATGAAGGCATGCTGCTGTATTTTCTACATGGACATGATCCGTGTACGAGTGCAATTAAACATGCCCCCTGCACTCATAAAGTGCAGTACAGCACTTTCTAAGCTGTACTGGCATAATATTAGAGCTTTGCTCTAATATTAAGAGTAAAGCAATACAGGGGGTGTGTCACAACTTCTGTGACACACCCCCTGTATTGCTAAAGCACTGTACCGCAGGAAATGTGTGCAAATGCACACAAAACAGGAACTAAATCCCCCAACAGTTAAAAAGCACAAGCACAGCCCCACAAACACACAAAGTAGATAGAGAACATGTCATGCATCAGCATGAAACACACATAGAAGCCAGAAAAAACAATCAATGCCAGTATTTCACGAATACAGTTCCAAGTAGTTGTCAGAACACCACAATACACACCCATATAACCTACAAATATAATAATAATATATACTTATGTGTAATACCCTAAGGAATGTTTGAGTGTAGCTAAGTGGGTGTGTACATTATGGCTGTCCCCTTAGCATAGCTTAAACATCCCATAGGAGCTAAATGAAAATACAGAGGTAGATTTTCCACACCGAGATAGTGTAGTGGTTAGAGTTGCAGCTTTATATGCAGGCATTCTTGGTTTGAGTCCCAAGAAAAGCAACTCATTTTCCCATGTGAAAGTAGTGTTAAGTTATTTTAGTAAACTTAAATTATGTAGCAACTATTATTTTATCAACCACGGTAGTGTAGCACTTCCAAAAGTGAGATGTCAGTGTAGAAAAGATGTGAACCCCCATATAAACACACATGCCCCACACAGTATAGTCATACAAGAATATAATGTAATCAAAGCACATAGGAGGATGACATGGAAGGTAAATGTAAAATTATAATGTGTATATAAATAGTATTTTATATTATACGATGACTGGCCATTAACATACAAAAACGAGTACGCTAATTGGCCAGCCCAACCACAGTGCTTGTTGCAAATCCGAGTATACTAACAGAAAAAGGTCCGGTTGCCCGGACTTTTTCCATTTGTATGTCTCCTGTTCTCATATAACATAGCAAGATATAATAAAAAATGCAACAGAGAACTTATTTTCAACAGAGAAAGGAAAATCTCTGTTGCTTTTTTTAATATATCTCAGTGTTATATGAGTTCCTCAGCTCGTATAACATACCGAGATATGTTATAAAAAGCAATGGAGATCTTCCTATCTCTGTTGCTACCTCTGAACAGCACTGATGTACTGCATAAGTGTGGGAACACATTCCTTACACATGCGCAGTACATCAGAAATGCCCCAGGATACTGGAAAACTGCGGAAGGGCAGCATGGAGGCATTATACAATGACATTATTTAAGAAAGGTAAGTATTGTTTTTCTTAAATAATGTCATTGTATAATAGCAATAACCCACAGCTGGGTGTGGGCAATGCTGGATCTACCCACGGTTGGCTTCTCCCTCATGACCGAACCACACCAACCGTGGTTGAATCCAGCATTACCCACACCCAGCTGTGGGTTATTGCTTAAATATAACATTATAAGTATAATATGCTTAAACATGCCTTAATCAGTCCGTATCCATTAGACCTTGTTCTGCCCAGCAACAAAATAGTTAGCCCTGCCAAGTATCAAACCTGGGATGCTGTCCTTTATAATCACAGCAAAATACCACTACACAATGTGAGCTGTGAAGAGCTGTAGTGCTTTAACAAACATATCTTGCATTCAGGTCATTTAAAATTAAGAAAAAAAGCCAGCAGCCCCAAGTGTTGGGCCCATGCCCCTGAACACTACAATCAAAGGAATGTAACCACTAC
>NC_056741.1:1786773321-1786795821 GCF_019279795.1 Protopterus annectens | reverse complement strand
ACAATGGGACCAAACTAGGGACATAAGTCAAATATCGTTCTTATAAATGTAGAATGTTGCCAGAGTGGCAGGGTTTGTTTCATCATACATGTTCTAATGGATGTGAGTTCTGAAACTGAAATGTATGTCATCATTTACGGTCAGAAATCCTGAGATCCTCACAGTGATTTACCAGGGTTATGAAATACATGCATCTGTGGAACAAACCAGAAATATGAGCAATAAACCTGGACATACTGCAACAATCCAGACAGTCCTGAGGTAAGCTCAGAACCCGTTGCAATGAACTTGGGCCAGGCCTGACAAAGTGGGGGGAGAAAGCCATGGAAATAGGGACATATCTGAAATACTGGAGTAGATAAGCTGACACAGTTGTTCCAGTAACACTCTCATGTCTGTCCTAATATATATTGACTGAAATAGCACAAGTCCAACACTCAAATACTTCCCACTAGTTAGTGACTGAAATGTTCACATCAGCCCACTGATGTGCCAGAAATACACAACACTTATGGGGCCCAGGCAACACTACATCCTATAAATATCTGGACATAACATCACATTACAGAAACTACATCCAGCTACTAAGCATGTCACCAAGCACTATCCAAACTACAGTCAAACTGACACAACAGTAACCCAAATCTGCTAGGAATTACACATGTATTGGCAAATATATCAGGCACTACAGGGATGTCACAGCACTGCAAAACAGACACCAGTGTGAAAGTGCATATCCACAACCAATTCAACCACAGTCACAGTGACATACCAGTAAGCCAGCGGAATGGTACAGTATAAGGACTGTGTGAACAAAAACATCTCAACATGTTTTCCACTCACACACTACCCTCACGTATACTGGCCCAATTCCCAGTGTAGTATGATGCCTGACTGTGGTATGGGACATGTCTCAGTCTGCTCCTATAAACATATTCAGCCGATAGACCACCAGAAACAGGGACAGCATGCACAGGCAAATAGAAAGGGAATCATAACACATACATCCACGCCCCTCACTACACAGGCCAAATAACATTGATACAACACACTGCTACACAATCCTGACAGTCTGTCAGCAACTCCCAGAAATACACAGACCTCTCAACTGTACAGAGTCCCACAGAATGTCCAGGCTTTTCCCTCATATAGAAGGCCTCTTCCACATAAACATGTCTGGCAGTCTGATACATCACTGGGAGAATGTCAAGAATGTAGCCATTAAATAATCATATACCATACCTATCAACCTCTTACTGCATGACATCTAGACAAAGCCTGACATAATTGTGGGACAGAGGCCCACAAACAGGGGCATATTTGAAATATTGCTGCTATAAACTATGAACGTTGCTGCTGTAATGGGGTTAGTTGTAACATATCTTTTCTGAGGGATATGAGGTCAGAAACATAAATTGATGTTAGCAGTTACTGACTACAATCCCCAGAGTATGCTACTGGTTTTACAAAGAAAAAAATGTCTGAGGAACACACCAAACATAGTAGTCCAAATTCTGACCATTCTGCGGATAGCCCTACAGGTGAGAGTTATGTCAAACACATAACATTGTCAGAGTTAACATCACCCAGGAACTCCATGTCCACACAAACCCTATTAGACTAGCATTAATCCAAATGTATAACAGCAATACTTACATTCTGTCCCTATGTCTGGAACATCCTCCCCCAGTCTGTTGGCCTGTCTCCACAGATTTGGTTGTGAGAGGTATTTCCAAATACCCTCTGTGGTGATGTTGTCCACACACCTCCATGAATACCTCCTCACTGGCAAGGAAAAGGGCCAACACTTACATGACATACTCAATGATAGGAGTGTGTTGCCATACCATTGGCTATATGAATAACAACACAGCTGTCCTGCATGCAATTATCTAGTGGGGGACATAAATTGGTGCACAGGCCATCAGCTGCTCATGAGCATTACCTACAAAAGGCAAGCTGCTGCCTTTGCAAACCAGACATACACCCTACATCCTTGAGAGTGAGAGAGAGAAACAGCGAAAAGAAAAATAAAAGCCAAGCAGGACATAACCACCTACACTTGAATAAAAGAAGCAAATATGTCAAGTAAGCATGTAATGGATTGCAGTAGGGGGGTATGTAAGAAGGGGAAAGAGGAACTCTAACATATATGTCTCAACAAGACTTGCCCTACTGATATATTGCTGATCAGAACCTATGGCCATAGCATCTGGGTCTGTCTGCAGTGACATATATCACAGGTCAGGCCCCTGAGTCACCCCAGGAAAGGATGGCTCACATATGACTACTACTGCAGTCTGTGTTGAACAATACTGACTGTGACAATGCTAGGCCAGCTACTGGGATGTACATATCCATATCTTACTTGTGAAAACAACCATAATATACTTGGTTGTCACAGAAATATGAGAGACCTATACATGGTCTTTGCATAGTAAAGTACTGTTGCACATGTGTGTGTTGAACTGCATGTGATATACTGAGCTCATACCATTAAACTGTCCAGTGTTATGCACACTGATCATATATGTGCCTCATATTTTTAGTCCTTTACTCATACAGTTGTGCTACATCTGGCGAATCATTGGCAAATCTGTGAAGACTGACATTACATCTCCTTCTTTTTCTTCTGGGTGTTCCCGTTAGGGGTCGCCAAAGTGGATCATCAGTTGCCATTTCAACATGTCCTCTGCATCCTGCTGTGTCACACCAACCACCTGCATGTCCTCTCTCACCATATCCAGGAACCTTATCTGAGGCCTTCCTCTTTTCCTCTCACCTGGCAGCGTTATCCTTACCATCCTTTTCCCAATATACTCAGCATCCCTCTGCAGCACATGTCCAAACTAATGTAATTTTGCCTCTCTGGCTTTGTCTCAAAACTGTCCAACACAGGATGACCCTATCATATACACACTCCTACTCCTGTCCACACTTGTGATAACCAGTGCAAATCCTAACATCTGTAACTCTGCCATGTTCACCTCTGACTCCTGCCTTTTTGTCGATGATACTGTCTCCAAACCATATAACATAGCTGGTCTCACTACCCTGTTGTAGACCTTCCCTTCCACATTTACTGGTACTCATCTGTCACAAATCAGTAATGACACTCTTCCCCACCCTCTCCATCTTGACTGTAATCTCATACTCACCTGTCCTCCACAGTCATCATTACTCTGAAATGTTGATCCTAATAATTTACAGTCATCCACCTTTGACAACTCTACCCCCTGCATCCTCAACATTCCATTGCCTACCCTCTCATTCACACACAGATAGTCCTGCTGACCTTCATTCCTCTCCTCTCTCGAGCATATCTCCACCTCTACAGGGTCTCCTACATCTGTACCCTACTCTCAGTACAGATCACAATATCATCTGCAAACATTATAGTCAACGGGTAATCCTGTATGATCTTGTCTGTCAACCTGTCCATCACCATTGCAAATAAGAAAGGGCTCACTGCTGATCCCTGATGTCATCCCACCTCCACCTTAAATGCATCCATCACTCCCGCTGTAGACGTCACCACTGTCACACCACCCTTGTACATATCCTGTACCATTCTTAAATATATCTCTGCCACTCATGACTTCCTCATAAAATACCACAACTCCCCTCTAGGCACCCTGTCATATGCTTTCTCTACATCCAGAAAGACACAAAGCAACTCCTGACCTTCTCTGTACTACTCCATCAACACTCTCAGAGCAAACATCATATCTGTAGTGCTCTTACCTGGCATGACAACATACTGATGACCACTATTCATCACTGCCCTGCTTTGCCTAGCTTCCACAACTCTTTCCCATGACTTCATGGTGTGACTGATTAATGTTATCCCTCTGTAGTTACTACAGCTCTGCACATCAACCTTATTCCTAAAATGGTATTCAAACACTTTCTCTCCACTCCACATGCAACCTCTCACTTTCCAAGATATCATTAAACAATCTGGTGAAAAACACCACTGCCATTTCCCCTAAACACCTCCATGCTACCACAGGTGTGTCATGTGGACCAATAGGCTTTCCAGTATTCATCCTCTTCCTCCTTGGTAAGCCATTCCACTTCATGATTCACCATACCCACATCATCCAACAATCTCTCTATCATTCTATTCATCAGCCTCTCAAAGTACTCTGTCCATCTGCTCAACACACTCTCCTCGCTTGTGAGCATGTTTCCCCTCATTATCCTTTATCACACTTATCTGCTGCACATCTTTCCTGGCTCAGTCCTTCTGTCAGCCAACAGGTACAAGTCCTTTCATCCATCCTTAGTGTCCAACCTGTCATACAAGTCGTCATATGCCTCATCCTTAGCCTTTGCCACCTCTGTCTTTGCCATGCACCTCATCTCCTTATACTCCTGTCTACTTTCCTCATCTCTCTGACAATCTCTCTCCTTCATCCCCAACCTCTTTCTCTCATACCTCCTAACCATCCTGAATTACTAATTTTTTATGGAGTTTTGGGGTCCAAATAATGGGGTATCATAATTCCTGAATGGCACCCCTTAATTTCCAAATTTACCAGCATTTTATTTTAAAAGTTTTACTTCTGGCTTTTGAGCTGACATCATCACGTGTGCAATGATGTCCTGCAAGACTGTTGGAATTGAGCTCAAGGGCTCAACGTGCATGTATTTCCGGCTAGCGGGAACCACCGCGATGCGAGGCTGGACACCTATGCTGTCTACAGAAGAACGAGCTGCTGAAGGAATGAAAGCAGAGGTTGGCATTCACAGAGGAATGGAGGATGTTAGAAGACATTACTACCTACGAAGGTAAGAGACTGCCGGAGGGGTGTGTGTGTGTGTGTGTGTGTGTGTGTGTGTGTGTGTGTGTGTGTGTGTGTCATGAGGCAAATAAAATATCTTATAGTAGAGGTTTTAGAGAATAAGTTTCATGGTGAAAGGCAGAGCCACAGTTTTTAAAACCTATCTGCTATTCAAGCAGAACCCACATATTCCATTTATTCATGTTCTTCTAAAGACTTGCATCTGGAGCATTTCTCCCTGGGCCTCCACTGAAAATAGGCTCTGTGGAACCTAGTCGGACTTTCCCGGTCAACAAATGTTAAATAAAAATAAAATATTCCCTGTACTTCTCTAGTATGCGTTAAAGTTTCCTGTCTCTTTCAATGGGATGTAGTAAACATGCAAACTGTGTTTTGAATAGAGCTTTGAAAACAATACAAAACATTTTGTGAGTGCATTGTCTCATGGGTGGTTTTCTACTTTAGTTCTGAGTTAAGTTTTAATATTTTTGTAGTATATGGTAGTTTTGTGGAATTATGTCATTTTCTAATTAGATGACTGCAGTACTTATTTTCTTTAATGTTTGTTACTTCATCTTTTTTGTTCTAATTGTGTTACATTACATTTTATTATTACAGGTTATGCAACTGTAATGATTTTTGCAGGCCTGACTATATTTTTGTGTAATCAGTATGTGAAATGTCATTTTTTTCAGTTAAACTCAATGGGGCTCAGCTGTAGTCACTGTTTACCTGATTAGAGTGTTGAGACATGGTTGATGGTATACATGGAGTGATGATAAATAATTGATGATATGTGCAGAGTGGAGATAAACAAAAATATCTTCACTGTGTAACTGATAAATTTGTCATAGCTCCTTATCAGTGTCCATTCCTAGGATAATTATTTTATGATACAGGTTCAGCAAATGAAAGAATATCGCAGGTAACAGGTATATGTGTCTGTGTGTGTGGAAGCAGACTTTTATGATTGAAATGTTCTGAATTGAGCAGTTTTGTCATTATTGGTTTATGCATTTTGTTTCATTTTCATAATTTAAAATGTGATCCAAGTCTAACAAGTGTGCTATATTATACAATGAATATAATTTAATAAAGTCAGGAAGGTGTATCAAAGAACACATGCATGTTTCTTGTTTTGTGTGCAATGGACCTACGATTTGAAAACAACCCAAAGGTAATCTTTATCCACCACTGGCCAGATGCATTTTCTTTGGATGTGGTGTGGGTTTCAATGATGTTTCAATGAATGTGAGTTTCAAGGGCAGAGAAGTTTTAATGCTAAGCCTGTCTTCACTGTGAGACAGTATTGATTTGTTTATCAGATGTCTATTAGTGTTTGTGCATTGTGCTATAAAATGTAAAAATAAAATCCAAATAATCAATGCAGAAGTTAAACAGTACGCACATTAGTGTTTATGGTAAATGGGGCATGATAGTCAGGTAATAGAACATTGGAATGACTACAGGGGGACTCTGGTGCCACATTTTGGTTGTCTGTTCTTCAGTTTGCATTTGAAAGTTGGTATCCCACAATTCCATTGGAGTGAGTGGGGTTACATAATCATGTATGCAAATTTTATGTTAATCAGCATACAGATCTGTACGTGTTTTTCATGGGCCTTGTCCAGATTTTTGATGTTTCCAGGTTGAGAGGTATGCTTTCTCTGTATACTGTCCTGTACTTCCTCAGTCCACCACCTGGTGTCCTTATACTCCTTCCTCCATCGACATGTCACACCAAGCACCTTTCTAGCCATCTCCCTTACTAGCTCTGCTATACTTACACAGATATTTGGTAAATCGTCACTGCCACTCAGCGCCTGTCTTAACTCTTTCCTGAACTTCACCTCACAATCACCCTTTTCCAGTTCCCACCATTTGATCCTTGGTGCTGCCCTCAAACTCCTCCACTTCTTGATCATCAGTGTCATCTTACAGACCAACAGTCTCTGCTGTCTAACTACACTGACCACTTTACAGTCTCCAATCTCCTTCAAACTGGCCCTCCTACATTGGATATATTCCACATGGTGCATCTCCCTCCACTCTTGTATGCCACCCTATGCTCCTCCCTCTTGTTATAGTATGTATTCACCACAGCCATGTCCATCCTTTTTGCAAAATCCACTACTGTCTCACCATCTGCATTCCTTTGCTTAGCACCATACATAGCCATCACTTCCTCGTCCCCTCGATTCCCTTCAACATGCCCATTAAATTCTTCTGCAATCAACACTATCTCACCCTTGGGTACAGTCATCACCATGTCATCCAACATCCTCCAACAGACTTCACATTTTTCTTACTCATTCATCGCACAATCAACTTGCGTAGCATAGTTACTAACAAAATTCATCATTACACAATCAATTTCCAGCTTCATAAACATGACTCTATCGGGCGGCCACTGTGGTGCAGTGGTTAGCATTGCCACCTCACAGCAAGAGGTTCTCCAGTTTGATCCTCGGCTGGGGTGCCTTCTGTGCGGAGTCTGCATGTCCTCCCTGTGGTTGAGTGGGTTTCCTCCGGGTGCTCCGGTTTCCTCCCACATCCCAAAGACATGCTGTAGGTGGATTGGACACTCTAAATTGGCCATAGGTGTGAGTGTGTGCATGTGTGTGCCTTCTGTGGAAGGTTGGGTGTCAGGCTGGCAACTTGACACTGTAAAACTCCACTGCCAATCATGAGCAGACAAGGTGATCCGCTGTGGCGACTTCTAACCGGGAAAAGCCGAAAGAAGAAGAAGAAGAAGATAAACATGACTCTATCAGACAGTCCTGTCTTCCTCCAAAAACACTCTTGGCATACTGTTCCTTCAGAACACCCCCTACCCCCTTTCTCCTTCCATCCACACCATGATAGCAAAAATTTGACCTGCCTCCAATACACCTAGCCGTACTCCCCTTCAATCTGGTGTCTTGCACACAGAGTATATCAACCTTCCTTCTGGCCATCATATCAGCTAGCTCTGTCCCTATACCTGTCATACTGCCAACATTAAAGGTTCCTACCATCACTACCACACTCCTAGACTTTCTCCTCCCTTCCTGCCATATGAGTGTTAGACATCCTCTAGAGTATGTCTGTCAATGCAAAGGCAAGTGTGGTATCGAATAACTCAGGTGTGTTACAGCAATATGAAGACAGTGTCAATAATTTTGTCCCATTGCCCCCATGTATGTGTGGCGTTCTACAGATGTCCTGCTGTAATGGGTGGAGAGGGATGAGTGGGCATCAAGGGTGTGAATACAGTGTGCCATACTGACATAGAACAGAAATGTATATCAGGTATTACCTGTGCACATGTCAGCATGAGTAGGTGTATATGGCTGCCTCATAACAGCACACATGGGATGCAAACATCAGTTAAATAATCTGTACATGTTGTACATGCGTAATGTTAGTTATTGTGCATCCAACAAAATTCGATTTTTACAACTACTGGTTGTTGCATTGCCCTGACACAGACATGGGTAGTAGAATAAGCATGAGTATCATGTTGACATGTTAGAGGTGTCCAACCATGCTATGAGCTTTTGTCCACATCTACTACACACAGCCATAGGACCACCAGCATAGCTGTATGGACTCAGCAATACCTTACCTGTAAAACCTGTCACCACCAAAGTAGAGTAATCCCCTTTGCTGGACAGCAGCAATACACAAAATAGATTATTGGTTGCTATGTCGGCTGTACAGGTCAGAGTAGGTGCAGGCACCAACTTGGTAGCGAGTCAGCCTTTGTCTGAATGACCACATGAGGTCCTAGGTGGATTACTGTAAGGTTAACTATGATTACAAATTGGACACATCCACCAGGGGCAATCCCAAGGCTGTCTTCACATATGTCTGCAATCCAGAGGTGACAACACAACTCACCCTGTAATGGTGTTCAATCACACCACATACACACACACCATAATTATAGGTAACCTGCTATAGACAGGTTTAGGGAAAACATCACCCCCATGGTTCACCATCAGTGTAGGTGGATATGCACAGCACCTGCACCTCTCCCCTCATCATATGGGAGCAGGTGCATACTGCCTAATCAAAGTCAACAAAAGCAGGTCTCCATGGGACCTGAGAATATTCCTGTCTGCATCCTACATGAACTCAAGCATATGCTTCCAGCTCCATTACACACTGTATGCAAACAAAGCCTGAGCACCATTAACATCCCTTCTGCAAGGAAGATGTCCACGGTCATCCCTCTACACAAACATGAATGATGAACGGTTTATGCACTGTACTGGTCCTCATTGGGGGGAACATGACACATCACAACCAGGAGTGCAATGCAGGTTCATCCTGTGCTGATAGAACAGGGGTATGATGTGGTGGTACATGGTGGCTGATGATAGGCAATGCTGATGTGCTGGCTCTGTAAATGACTCTGGCCAATGTCTGAGGTCCTATGATGTGTTTTTCAGTTTATGTCTTCCAGGTGCCATGCAAAGACAACCGTCTTAAACTGCTCAGGAGACTGCAGCAATAACTTAAGCCATCCTGCAATACTATGCAGTGCTGTTTGGCTGGAGCTGCCAAATTATGCATGAGCGGACTACCCTGAGGGATGAACTTCTCCACAGAGTTAACACCTTGGGCCACAATGGCCGTACATATGAGCAGGTCAGGCATCATGCAACTGACCTGCTATATCATGCCCAGCAGAGGGCTGCTGTCATGGCCAGGGACCATTCCATGACAGGTGGGGGCCCACCTAAACAGGCCCCACTCACACCAATGGATAAGCTCCTTTCCAACATTAGGGTAACCCCCACACAACAACCTTAACATGTAACACCAGTTGTGGAGGTGGGTGGCACATAGGCAACAGGCGAGGAGTATACAGGTAAGGCCACAGTGCACATAATTTTAATATTGTTGCACTAATACTGTCTGCTATAGAGTATCTAGATGCATGTTTCAGGTAAAACTACATTTGTGGTTGGGGTTTAGTAATGCACACAAGTGCACATCTATGGTGAAGGATAGCAAATTGTGTACTATCACAGCTTGTGATGTACATGTGCAGAAAAGTAGCATTCATCTTGTAACACTGCCAAATGTGAGTCTGCTGACAAAACCTCTCTCCCACAACTACATAGGTACTGCTGGTCTGCACATGGGACAGCAGCCTGAAGCTGGTGAGTATGTGATTTTCCTGTTGTGGCTCACCAGTACCCCAGTAATGTTGATGTCATGCATGTGACCATGCACACACCTGCTTCTCTCAGCTATTCTGCAATATCTGCATGTTCACTTGTGGTGGGGTTAACTGCAGTGCATCACAGTGGTCATCACAGGGTACCTTCTTGCAGGAGATGTCACATTTCTGTAGCATACCTCACAACCTGTCATTGCATGAAATGTGGACAAAGACTGACAACATGGGGGTACAAAGGCCCAAAACTAGGGACATATTTTATAACTTTGTGCTATACAGTGCATATAAAAGATATACACACACCTTTTTCAATGGCAGGTATTTGTGAACACAAATATGAGAGCAGAAGAACAAAATTATAAACCCTTCCAAACTTTCATGTGACCTATAATCTGTATAATTCCATTGTTAAACAGACAAATCTGTTAGGGAAACAATTATTACACATGTAAAAAGTACAGTTGTGTACCTACCATAAATGTAGATGCTCGAGTGTATTCACTGTTGCAGTCATTACAGTTGGGTTATCCTGGTGGCAGGCTACCTGCAGTCGGCCTGAATTCCAAAGTCCTGGTCCGGCATCGGTTGCTGTCACCTCCTCCCTGACGTCAGTGCACCAGGGGTATAAAAGATGCATGCCATTTTCTTCAGTTTTTCTTGCCCCAGATGTCAGGTGCCCCCAAAAGAGTAGGCTAGTTTATGCCAATAAACATGCATGCAGTAAAGTAAAACTCTACCTTCAACTACAAGCAAATACACCACATAGGTTGTATAGAATAGAAAAGTACAGATTAGACCCAGCAAAGGAAAGGGGGATGGTGGGTGGGTAACCTGGACTGCCACAGTGAATACACTCGAACATCTGCATTTATGGTAGGTACACAACTGTACTATGTTCATCGTGTTTCACTGTTGCAGTCATTACAATTGGGTTGAATCCCAAAGCTATGGTTGGGCAACTGGGGCTAAATAGGATTCGGAGAGGCTATGAGGCCCTGCAGAACTGCAGTGGCAAAGTCTGCTCTAGATTTAGAGTAGAGAGGTAAGTGATAGTGCTATGTAGAAGTGTGCACTGAACTCCAAGTTGCAGCCTCTAAGATGTCTTTGGTAGGTACTCCTCTGAGGAAGGCTGCTGCTCTGGTTGAATGTGGCCTAATGCACTTAGGCACTGATTTGCCATGCTGTGAATAGCAGAAATGAATGCAGTGGCCTATCCATTTTGAAATAGTCTGTTTTGAGATAGCCTTTCCTTGTCATCCTGCAGCATATGCCACTAGAATTTGTTTAGTTTTTCTGAAAGCTTTGGTTCTGTCCAAGTAGAAGCATAGCTGCCTGTGAATGTCCAAAGAATGCAGAAGTCTCTCACCCTTATTCTGTGGATTTGGATAAAAGGTATGCAAATGAATTGTTTGATTCAGGGCCACACTGGACACTACCTTAGGCATAAATGTTGGGTTTGTCCTCACAGAAATCCTGTCCTGATGGAAAATAATAAAGGGTTCCACAGCCATGAGTGCCTGTAACTCTGAGACTCGTCTTGCAGAGGTTATTGCTAGGAGCAAAGCTGTTTTCCAAGATAAGAATTTTATATCAGCTGTAGACGCTGGTTCAAAAGGAGGCAGTTTGAGTTTTTCCAAGACATAATTTAGGTCCCATGCAGGTATTGGTGCTCTCCTTGGGAGTCTTATGTCGTTGGCCCCTCTGAGGTACTGCCTTAGTAATGGATGAGAGAATAGAGGTGGTTCTGTATTGTAGTGAGCTGAAATAGCAAAGGCATGAATCTTAATTGAGGAAAAGGATAGGCCTTTGTCCAGCATCTCAGTTAAGTATTGTAAAATCTGAGGAATATTTGGTACAATTGTGTCAATTCCTTGTGCCTGGTTCCAAGCACAGAATCTCTTCCATTTTTCTGCATAAGATTTTCTGGTGCTAAGCTTCCTGGCCTCCAAAATAACATCCATCACTGCTTTAGACAGAGGCGTGTTTTGAATGGTTACATTATCCACCATGCTGCCAGGTTTAAGGTCCTGAGTTGGCTGTGCAGGATTTGACTGTTTTGTTGAGTCAATAAGTGAAGAATTTGAGGCAATGTCCAGGCTGGGCATTGAGACAAGCTCATTAGGATGGGATACCAGTGCTGGTGGGGCCAGTCTGAGGCAATCAATATAATTTTTGGCTTCTCTTGTCTGACATTTAGGAGTACCTTGGGGAGGAGAGGCAGTGGGGGAAAGGCATATATTGTTAAGTTTTTCCAGCTGAAAGATAAGCGTCCACTTTCCATGCTAGTTTGTGATAAGTCCTTGTGCAGAATTTCTGAAATTGGCAGTTGTGAGGTGAGGCAAAGAGGTCTATGTCTGGGCATCCTCATTTCCTTGTTGTCATGCTGAAGACTTATGGATCCAATTTCCATTCGTGGGGATCCATTAGGTTTCTGCTTAGTTCATCTGCCAGAGAATTTATCCTTCCTGGCAGATATTGTGCTTGCAGATGTACTTGGTGAGTCAATGCTGTGTCCCACAAAGTCATGGCTAGTCTGCAGAGGGGGTAGGAATGTGTGCCTCCCTGCTTGTTTATGTACCACATGAATGTAGTGTTGTCCGTCTTTATCAATAGTTGTCCTGGATGAAGTAGATCCTTGAAGGCTGTCAGGGCATTTTGAACAGCTAGCATCTCTTTTTGATTGATATGTAGATGCATTTGGCTTGCGGACCATGTGCCCTGAATACATCTTCCTGCCATATGGGCCCCCCAGGCATAATCTGATGCATTTGTTGTTAATGTCTGCCTGTCTGTGGCTAAAGTAAAAGGCTGTCCCTTGTTGTGGTGACAGCCCTCTGCCAACCATCGAAACTCCTGTTGCAGGCAGGGAATGAGGGTAATTATTGTTTCCAGGCTGTGGCAATGATGAGTCCAAACACTTTTTAGATACCATTGTAGTTTCTTCATATGCAGTCTTGCATATGGAATTAGCAGTATGCAGGATGCCATGAAGCCCAAAGCCTGGCAGAATTTTTCTTGGAGATAACTGGGTCTTTGTTGCCAACATTTTGAAATAAGTAGTCGGTTGTCTTTGTTTGTCTGGCATGAGATAAGCCAGCTGGGCAGTTGTATTTAAGCTTGCACCCAGAAATATTATCTCTTGTGAGGGTACTAGTTTTGATTTCTTTTCGTTTACTGTGTACCCTAGGCATATTAGTAATCTTTTTACAAGTGCCAGATGCTGTAGTAGAATGTCTTTGCTCTCTGCTTGAATAAGGCAATCGTCCAAGTAAGGATAAATATGTATTCCTCTTTGTCTGCAAAATGCAATTACTGGTGCCAGGCATTTTGTGAAGACCCTGGGCGCAGTAGATAAGCCAAAGGGCAGTGCAGAGAATTGGTAGTGCATTGAGCCAGCTATAAATCTGAGGTATCTTCTGCATGAATACCTGATTGGGACATGCAGGTATGCCTCTTTTAGGTCTAAAGTCACAAGCCATGCCTTCTTGCCCAGCATGGGCAGAAGCTGCTGCAGAGTCAACATTTTGAATTTCGGAATATCCAAAAATGTAATTAGAATAGACAGGTCCAGTATTGGTCTCCATGCCTTGTCCTTTCTGGGCACCAAGAAGAGTCTTGAGTAAAATCCTTGTCCCTGCTCTTGCTGTGGCACTCGCTGAATGGCCCTCATGTCCATGAGGGCTGAAACTTGTTTTTGAGCCTCTGCCCATTGATTGTGTGGCAGGTGTGGCATTCCGTTTGCCCTTGGCAGGGTGTGAAAATGGAACCTGTAGCCTTGAGAAACTATATTCAGGACCCATTTGTCCTGGGTGATCATGTGCCAATTTTGTGAAAAAAGTGCTAGTTTTCCCCCTAAAGGGGTTGCCAAAAGATATGTGCTCGGCACTGGCAGGGGAAAGTCATGGAGACTGTTTCCTGTATGGCAGTGATTTATCTTCTCCACTTTTGGAGGTAGAAGCACCCCATTGTTTAGACCTGTATGAGCCCTGGGGCTGGGATCTGCCTCTGGGTCATCTGTATCTGCCTCTTTGTGGCCTGTCTGACACTGGAAAGGACCAATTCTTTGCAGCCCAGTTCCTGCTAAATCTGGGAGGTTATACCTGTAAGAAATCCTTGACGGTTTGCATAGATTTAGGTTTGTCCTCCATTTTCTTCAACACCTCTTCTGCTTTAACACCAAACAATGTATCATGCTGTAATGCAGCATCTAATAATTTTGCTTTAACATGATCAGGCAGATTCTGTTCCTTTAACCAAGCATGCCTCCTAATGACAGAATCCGTAACAGTGGCCCTGCAGGAGGCCTCCAGAGAATCAAAACCACATTGCAAAGTATGCTTTCCCACTTGTTCAGCTGCATGCAATAAATCCTGCATTTCTTTGTTTTCTGCACATTCAGAATTTGTCAACATTTTCTGTTTTAGTAGTGACATAAGATATTGTTGATATTTAAGCATATGAAACTGACAATTTAAGGCCCTTACAGCCAAAGTAGCAGAAGTGTAAATCTTTTTCCCCCATCTGTCCAGGGCCCTTGAATCCCTATCAGAAGGAATAGGGTTTTTTGCAGTGGACGCCTTGACCCCCTTTGGGACCCTGAGAAATAGTTTCTGGGTCAGCAGCACGGTTTCTATAAAGAAATTTATGTGAATCAGGAACCCTGTAGTATCTGTCTGGCTTAACAGCAGCTGGTGGTAGAGTCAGGAGTGAGACTGGACTCTATAAATACATCATCTACAATGTCTAAAACATGAGGAATAGCAAGGGGCCTGTGTTGAGGTAGTAAAAGAAAATCTCTGAGCCTTTTCTTAGATTCTGAGTAATCTTGGCTTTCCCAATGAAAATGCTCCCTTATAGTATGCAGGGTCTCCCCAAAGGAATACTGCACGAACCAAAAAGAAAAGATAAAACTGAAGACCACAGATGAAGAATCCACTTAAAACATCAGTTTATTGCACCTCTAGTGCTTTGGCAACCACCTTCAAGGAGTATAAAACATCACATAACTTACACAGTTTATATACCCTAATACATCTAACAATTAAGCAAGCAGTCTAAACCAATTAATCAATAAAAATTAAAAATACTTAATACTACTTTCTCATCAGATAAGAAGCCTCCAGTTACATTCCACATTCAGACCCTGAGGAAATAAAGTGTCTTATTTCAAAATGAAAATACTTTCTTTATAGAACAACTTCTTGTTATACAAATCATCAGAAAATACACCCTTCATAATATGTTCTAAGATAGTGGCTTGTAACCCATTTGGATTAGAATTGTGAGCCAGCATAAAATGTTTAGCAACAGGGCTATCTTCGTTAATATACTATAAAATGAAAATAACTAACTACATAATTAAAAAAAAAGGAATAATCTTCTGGAGGAGAGGCTGAAGGGATAGATTCTTCAGCATCAGAATCCTCATAAGGAGGAAGAGAGTATCCCTGGTCAGAAGAGGAATCAGAGGAAATGAAAACTTGATCTGAAGATTCATATTCTGCCTCTTGTTTAGGTCTCTTATCAGGAGGGGGATGGGAACCCCTGATCAAAGTAATTAGGTCTTCGGCCATTTTAAGCATCTGTTTTTTAGGCAAGGAGGCCTGTCCTGGTGAATGCTGTACTTGATTCTTTGTCTTTAGAGGTGCTTTAGTCTTTGCCTTTGAAGCTGAAGTTGTTTTTACATATAACTGTGTAGGCCTGAAAACACCCTCAGAAGCCAATGCCTGCTCAGCGGCTCTGGACCCATCTGAGGGAATAGTTGCCGAGGGTCCAATACCTTGAGTTTCCAGTGGCCTAGTTGGTTCCACATGGGAGTCAGAAGCGGCCTGTGGCTCTGAGGTAGCGGGCATCAGGGGCTGCGAAAGCACCTCACTGAGAACCAGCGAATGGCCTACCTAAAGCCTTGTTGTCGGTTTTGGACCTCGGATGCCTGTCCTTTTCTTTGCACTTTTTATAAATTCCAGTAGTCGGCTGTACCGACGGCATAGTATAATTAAATCTTCTGCCAAAATAATGAAATGCAAAATCGTACCGACGCTTAATAGTGCATTGGTTAAATCTAGCACAAAACCGACAACTAGCAATGTTGTGGTCAGGGCCTAGGCAAGGAATACAGTAAGAATGAAAATCCTTATGAGGTATTTGCTTCCCACAAGAAATACAATTATTAACTTTTTCTGACATCGGTCTGGAGCAGGAAAAAAGTTTCCCTAATGGGGTACTTAGCTTTAATGAAGACTTCGGATCTGAAATTCAAAGTTGAAAATCTCAGGAGTCGGACGACCGGCACTTGTGAACTGCTTTTGCTTCGGGCACCACGTGGCAACAAAGACTGGAGAAAATGGCGTCGGCTGCATCTTTTATACCCCTGGCGCACTGATCAGGGAGGAGGCGACAGCAACCGACGCCGGATCAAGACTTTGGAATTCAGGCCGACTGCGGGTAGCCTGCCAGCAGGATAACCCAATTGTAATGACTGCAACAGTGAAACACAATGAACATCATACAATAAGCTGGATGCATATGTGTGGCCAAGCTGAAGGTACTACTGTGGTGAATTAGCTTTGCATATGATGACATCATTACATCTTCTTGGGTACACATCCACTATCACTGACAGAGACTCTTTGATTAGCAGCATATAACAGTCAGCTGTCCTACCAGGTTTATCATAATATTTACTCAGTTGCCTGCAACAGCAACAGCCATAATTTGCACAGAGCTTACAAAGCAGCAAGGGATCACATCTGTGAGAGGTACCAGCCCAGAGAAGGGTACACACACATTTCCACAACATTGCATATATCATGGAACACAGTGAAGACAGTCATCAAACAGTGGAGAAAATGTGGGCCAACAGTGACACTGCAATGAAATGGACATCACTTCAAATATATGGAAAGACAAGACACACACTGGTCAGGGTAGCTGCCAGGACACCTACAGTAACAGAAAAGGATTTGCAGGAACTCTGGAAAGTACTGCTTGTGTACTACATATGATAACAATCTCCTGTATTCTCCACATGTCTGGCCTATGGGGTAGGGTTGGAAGATGGCAGCCTTGTCACACACAGAACAACATCCAGGTCTAGCAAATATCTCAAGAACAATACATCAGGCCTCCCAAATGCATGTTTGGAAATGTGTTATTGTGGAATGAGACCAAGGTTGCACATTTTGGCCACATTACTGACAGGTTTGTTTAACACAATACCATCACTGTGCATCACCAAACAAACACCATCCAAATGGTGAAGCAAGGTGATAGCAGTATCCTGCTTTGGGGTTGCTGTTCATAAACTAGGACTGTGCCTTTAGCCAAGGTGGAGGGGATTATGAACAGTACCAAATACCAGTCTCTTATGTCCAAAAATCTTCCTGTGTCTGCTAGGAAGCTGTAGCTGGTGAGGAATTACACCTTTCCACACAACAATGACCAAAACCATACATCCATATCCAAACATGGATGTGTTCTCCACAAGACAATGCATGCTTTGGAATAGCCCAGCCACAGTCCACACCTACGTCCAATAGAAAACCCATGGGGTGCCCTGCAGAGGGCTGTGCAGAAGACATGCCCTTGCAATCTGATAGAGTTGGAGGGCTTTTGCAGGGAGAGTGTACAAATATTGATAGGTCTAGATGTGCCATGCTGATACACGCCTTCCCAAGAGGACTGACTGCTGTTATGATATTCAAAGGTGCTTTAACAAAGTAGTACTTTAAGAGTATGCATAGTCATGCTACCAACCTATTGTACATATTTCAAATTCTATATGTCACCCCTAACAAATGTGTCTGTTCTTCTATTGGATTGCACAGGTTATAGGTCACAGCAAAGGTGAGAATAGGGATCTATATTAGAACACTGAACATTCAGAATGTCGAGTGTTCTAATATCGAATCCTATGAATCGAAAATTCAAAACATCGAACATACAGAACCGTGAATTTTTTCCTAGGGAAAAAATTAGCTGTTTCAAAACACATACACACAACACAAGCACACCAAACAAACAGCAATCCACACACATACACCTAAACTCTTACACCTAACCCTACACTAAACTATACATACACCACTAACTATCCACTTACCTTAACCCAAACCCTAACCCTAAGGTCCATCACTATCACGCAGTCACCTCACCCGCGCCCTAACCCTAACTCACCTACCCCGCTCTAACCCTCACATCTACACAATCGCACACTTACCTGAACCTGACCCATAACGTTCCACCACAGCGCTGAAAATACCAAAGCAACAGAAACGGACAAGCAAATTCTTTCCCTAGGAAAAAATTCAGTTTTCTGTTTCTTCGATATTTTCAGCGATCACTGAAAACGGGTCGATATTAGAACACTTGACATTTTGAACGTTCAGTGTTCTAATATAGACCCAAGAATAGTTATCACATTATTTCTGTGGTCTCATGTCATGTATCAGACAAACCTGGCATGTTAATGGGGGTATCTACACTTCTGATATCCACTGTAAGCTTGGGAAGTTGTTGTTGTAACTGGTTCTGTTGCAATATACATGTACTGCAGGTTTTAGTGTGAAACCCAAAATATGTCATTAATTAGTGACACCAGTCCTCAGATCATTCCAGTAATGTGTCAGGCTAACACAGGATTTATGAGGAACATGCCAGAAATATGAGGCACACATGTACACATTCAGCAACACTATACACAGTTGAGAGGTATGTCCTGTAGGAGTTGCCATCGTGCTGTACAGGTGAATAGCAATTATGTGTACATGGATGCAGTGTGCATCACTTAAAGGCCCTTCACCTACTAGCAGTAAGCATGTATCACAGAGGTGTAAATAAGTAATGACATTAATTGGAAAGGGCTGCACTTCATGATGTAAAGGGCCCTGGCTGCCACCTCACGTGTGTGTGTGTGTGTGTGTGTGTGTGTGTGTGTGTGTGTGTGTGTGTGTGTGTGTGTGTGCGCATGCATGCACGTGTAGCAGTAAATGTTCATAGGTTGGTACTAGGCTATCGGCCCTAGGGCCTATACAAGCCAAGCCATAACAATTCCCTGGCTATTTCTTCACACACTATTTACTTCCCTGTTGTAGTGCATGTAGTAATTTACATATGTTGTCTTCCCCCCACAGGTGGTCATGGTGTTTGTGGTCCCTCCTGCTCAGAATCTGATGTCAGTGTCTCTGCAGACTCTGACAATGATGATAGTCATAGTCAGGTACAGGTGGTTTTGTCAGGGGTTGAATCTGTGCCATGGATTGGCATCCAACAGTACTCAACACTGTCCCCACACACAGTCACAATGCCCATACATACCCCACCCCCAGTAGCCACAGATAATGGACAGTTGGCAGATGGTGGCATGGAAGAGGCTAGTGTGGTGACTATAGCAAGTGTGACTGCACCCACTAGCCATAGCCAGAGTGTTGGTGGGGTCCCACACAGGCAGATGGACAGGGGTGCCCAAAGGAGGACTGCTGCCCATCAAGACGCTGTCTTAAGTGGCACAGCAGGTGTCACCAGATGCATGTTTTGGGCCGTAATGGATACACAGGCATGTAGAGAATGCAACACCAGACACATACTTAGGGTGGTGAATGAAACTCTTCCTGCTTTACGTGGTGACATACATGACCTAGTTGAGGCCACACACCAAAATACTAAAGTCATGAATACACGGTGGGGTGAGATGCTGGCAATCCTTGACTGTGCTATCTCTGTGACAGAGCATGTGGTGGGTGATGGGCAACGACATCAGCTGACAGTCTATGGGGCTATGCCCTTTCACACTTCCGTACTGGCAGTGACACCAGCACTACCAGAGGGGAGGTGCTGTCTACATCATTGCTGTCCACATCACACCGGAGCAGGCCATGGGCACGTGCTCCTGGCCGGTCCCGTCAGGGACACGGATCCAGGTGACAAAAGTCACCCTCAGGAAGCAGTACTGCGTCTGGCCTTGAGCCTGGTGGTGCCAGTGAGATCCATGGCAGGACCAGTGCCTATGTTCATGGCCAGAGATGGTGAACTGGACACCCTGCTATGTATGGTCCACAGCTGTCCAACATACCCCTATGTAGGGCAGCCACATGGCATGACTGTGTGCATACATACATACACACATCTGTATCACATGCAGGTCACCCCCAGACACACACAGCACTTCTGCACAGGCCATCTACTGCATACCCCTCCACACACACACATGATATCAACCATATGGCCCAGTCTAGGCCTCTGGCAAACCCACACCACACCCTGTGCATATGATGATACCTGTACCACATCCCTGTTATCCATACTATCGATAGAGGGATATGCTAATATGGGTCTGATGCACGGGGTGAATGTACTACAGTGTACTATGTAATACTGTGTAAGGTGCTGTCTGCTTGCATTTGTTGTGGGTACACATACAAGTGTGTGTACCTTATTAGCCAGCATGGATTATTGCTGTTAGTACCACTGACTACCTGTAGTCTGACATGCTGTAATCTGTTTGTCTTCCAGGTGTCTGTGTGTCTGCAGGGCCAACAAGTGGGAGTATGGCAGAGTGGAAATACATCACCTATGTAATAGGTAAGGTACACCTTTATATGTACATCTACCAGGTGTGTATGCATGCAACAGTGTGTGAGTGACACTGTTGTCAGACAGTGTGACCTTCCATACATACCCCTGTCACAAACAGGTAGCCTTCATACATTTCACTTCAGTGTTGTGTACTACCATAAGCTCATACATACAGAACACGTTACTACAGTACTGTCAGCAGGTCCCTCACAAGCACAGCCATTACACTAACCACAACAGATTCACCTGGCAATACCTGTTAGCCCTGCTATTTCTTTCCCATACACACAACCCTGATGCAGTTGGCGAGGGCATGCATGAAATGTGTATGACAAGTTTGTGCTATGTATTCCTGAGTTCACAGGGTGGAACATGGAAACAAAATGGTATATCTTTTGCATACACACAGTCAGGACTGACACAGGGGCTGTGCATACAGCAACACAAAAACAGTTGGCAATAGACAGTTTATTAAAGGTACATATCCAGTTTGATGTACTGTACTACTACATACACGACATGCCCCACATAGATGATATGCATGGGACATTACCCACTACCTGTCACAGCATGTACTGTTGTGAATGCCCTCATGGATGGTAAGTTAACCCACTAGTAATAGCATCTATAATCATGTATTGCTCCTACAAGCCTGGACAAGTGTTAGGGTAGCAGACGTTGTATCAGCATGATGTTTCAGTCAGGTATGATACCTCATGCTGCCATATGTGTCAGTACACTCACTGTGGCCTATTTAGCAACAATATCACATACATGGGCAGTGGGTCTTTGTGTATTGGAGCCCTAAGTCATTTTATGGACTACCTCAGTTCATAAGGGACATGGGCAGTACCCCAGCAGTGAATTTACTGTTCCCCATCCATTTATCAAAATTATCCAAATTTGTTTTGAACAGAGTGAGAGATGAGCTTTGTTATATGAAGATGGGAAGTTTATGCCATAGAAGATTTAGCCTTTGGGATATGAATCTGTCTCTCTAGCAAGTTCTGTTAGAGTCACAAATTAGGTTCAGATCTATGGAACATGTAACCCTCATATAATTTTTCTTGCAAATACATAACATTTTCATCAGAGCTGGATCAGAGAATGCCTTATAGGTCAGACATAAGTCATTTCTCAATAAAAGGTAAGAGATGGAATAAAAGGACAGAGCCTTTAGTCGGCCTGCATAAGACATATGTCTTACCCTTTGTATTTTTTTAGTGACAAACCTCTGGGGCCATTCCAGTTGGTGTTAAGTGCCTGGTTAGGTACACATGGAGAAGGGAACATAGCACTCTATTACAGGCTTGATGAGGGCCAAGTACAACGGCACAATGACTTCCATTGAACTTGATGCCATGCCTTTACTTATAAGTTGAGCCACACAGAAGGATTTCCTCACTATTGTTGCTACCTGGTGATCAAAGTTTAGGTTACTATCTATCTTTGTTCCTTGGTCCCTCTCCGCTGGGTATACTTTTATGGGTGTGCTATCAATATTAGAATTTGCAGGGATATCTAATTTACTGTAGGACATGATTACTCATATTTTAGCATTTGGTCTCAGACCATGGTTTTGATACAAGTCATTTGTCATTTTTAGACTTGTTTGTAGGATGTCAACATCATTTGGTGATTTAGTGTTTGCTCCAAGCTTACAGTCGTCAGTGAACTTGGTGAGCCAGAGGGCCCCCAATACTGGCCTTCTCTTAAAAGAAGTACATACCAAACAGGAGGGGCCCCAACACTGAGCACTATGGGACACCACTAGTAACAGGTTTCTTATCAGAAGTGAATTCATCAATCTGGACAACATGTGTCTTATCAGAGTGTCAGCTTGCTATCCATCTGGCAATGTAGGTGTTTATGGCTAACTCAGTAAGTTTGTTTACAATCCCTGAGTGGGGGATTGTGTTGAAGGCTTGGGCCATGTTTAGATAAGCAGTGTGTACTGTTTTACCCTCA